>NW_024884253.1:40755457-40810457 GCF_019232065.1 Centrocercus urophasianus
TAATTTTTTTTTAATATTTAATTCATTTTACTCTGTATTTTTAGCTTTGTCTGAAAATTTAAGTTTAATTACTGAATCGTAGAGCACAAGCAATGAGTAAAGTTAACGGTCACATTTCATGGGTAAAAAGATTTACGATTCAGGATGTGTCACTCTGGAAGGTAGATAATAAGGAAGCATGAGCTTGAGAAAACAGCACTTCCATTCAGCTTTGGGGTACTGTTGATTCCTTAGGTATCAGTCTTCTCTTTTTTTTTTGTCGTGTAAAACTTTGACTGAGGGATCTGTCATCTTCTAAGGAACCAGAACAGAAATGTGCTCTTAATGTAGCTCTGTTGAAATGTGTATGTTAGCCTTTCCTTTTGAATGTTTATAAAACAGCCGCCTGAAAATGTATAATTAAAAATAATGTTCTATTTTGTTTTTAACAAGATTTTCTATTAATTTTATTTTTTAAACAAGGCAGCATCAAGAATTAATTAGCTTCTCAGATCTGAGCTGTGCCACGAAACACATCTTGCTCCATCTGAACAAAGGAATGTTTTTATGGTTACTCAGCACTTGGTCTGGAGCTTGGCAAGATCTCTTTATGCTAGAAAATGCACAGATGCAATTTCATGTCTTTTAGCAGTGTGTTATGTTCGTTTTTCTTAAATTTTAAATAGACTGTGTGAGCCTGCCAAATTTTCAACACATTTTTTCCTAATCTTTCTGACTAAACTACTTATATAATATACATAGTAGCTAAAATTACCACTTAGCTGCAAGTTCCTCCTAAACATTAAAGAATAAAGTACATACAACTTGATGGAAAATCAAATCAAGATGGATGCATCATTTTAAATGCTTATTTCTTCTTCTTTTTTTTTTTTTTTTTTTTAATTTTAAAGATTTATTTTTTAAAACAGTATGGCATTGTCCTGCTAGGAACACACCGTATGTTACTGATGGCACTGGGGAACAATGGAGGCGATCTGAGAAGCTGCACCGCAGGGGCTTGCCACATGCTCCCACTGGGACACAGTGCCTTGCTGAGAAGAGGTGCAAGAACTGTTCAGTGTTCAGGATCATTTGCAATTTGAGATGGACTGGAGAAGTCAGAGAATAGGGTGTAAATAAGTGAAAACAAGTATGAAGTTCTATGTTCTGTGCGCATTATTTATATTTAGTAGAAGAAAATTCTAGGTAAGGTAGTAGAAGATCCGTAGCTTATAGTGTGAAACACAAAAACCAGTATCCTGTTGTTGTGACAGAACCGAGGGTTACTCCAGGATATGAAACCAAAAGCATTGTGTAATACTTCTTCTTAGCACTGAGGCATCAGCTGGAAAGCCACATCCTCTTCAGGACACATGTGGAAGGACCTGGACCAGCTGAAAAACATGTGGAAGAAAGCAGCAGAAAAGCAATAAAAATATAAAGGTAGAGGGGTTAGAAGAATTTTATCTATTTAGCATATAACAGGGAAGAGAAAGCTTCTCAAATGTTAAATAAATTGTTTACAAGATGAAAGGAATCATTTTCTGTGTCCGTAGAGATAAGGCAAGATTGCATTATACTTTAGCAAAGCTGACTAATGGTGAAAATAGTTGAGTTTGGTTTAACTTTGCAGAGATTCTTTATAAGAACTGTCAATATGAGATTTTAAAGCAGGTTCAACAACATTTGTTAGAAATGGTTTGGATTTAGTTGAAACTGCCCTGGATCTTTCGGTTAATTGAGGTATTATTTTGCAAATGAAATCTGTCTTCACATTCTACTATGCTCCAAAAAATAAAAGAAGTTTCTACTTAAGTTTTACCCCCTTCTGTTTGTTGTGGGATTTTGTAAGTGCTTAATTAAATGCACAATTTCCTTTTTTCAATTTACAGATCCTCTGTCATTTTGTCCTTATGTTGTCTCATTCCAGTTTTAGTTCTGTGTCTCATCTATCCTCTTTTTCTTTTCCCTTTAGATTTGTCATTTATTCTTCGTTATGTTCTGAACTTTTCAATAATTACCTTTCCATACTTCATAATAAGTTTTTCAGCTTTGCCTTGCAAATGCCCTTCATACCTGTGAATTCCCTCTCACCCACTATGCTTCAGCATTGCCAGCATGCTCATGCTTGTCTCTTTTTGGTCTCTTTTTGTCTTTTTTTTTTTTTTTTTTTTTTTTTTTTTTTTGGTCTTTTTTTATCTTGGCATGTGAAGAATGTTGTCTCTTTGCCCTCTACCTAAGATTGTGAAATTTAAGATCTTTCTAAAAAAAAAAAAAAGGATTTTCCATCTTTGATGGAAAGATTATAAAAGAAATGACTACAATCACTTTAGGTAGCTTCCACTTAAGGAGCTGGTTTTGGTTTATCTAAGGAAACAAGTATGCTGTTGCTGTACATTGTGTGTCAGTGCTTGTCCTCCAGAAGCTTTTCAAACATAATATCTGATTATTGCATACACCTGAAAGGAGGTTGTAGAGAGGAGATTGGCATTTTCTTCCTACATAATTAGTGATAGAATGAGAAGAAATGGCCTCAAATTGTGCTGATGAGATTCAGGTTGTATATTAGGAAAAATTCTCAGAAAGAGTGGAATTGGAACAGGCTGCCCAGGGAACGGAGGACTCACCGTCCCTGGAGGTGTTTAAAAATATGTGAATGTGGCACTGAGGGCCTTGGTTATTGGGCATGGTGGGGATGGGCTGGTGGGGACTAGGAGATCTTAGAGATCTTTTTTGACCTTAATGTTTCTGTGAGTCTATGAAATTTCAACCAGATTTGATAGGTTAAAGTCCCAAGGATGTTGAGTTCCTCCAACTTTCATGAAAACTGGCAGCTGAGTAGGGGGAGGAAAGACTCCGATTATTTCCTCCCGTATAAGAAAGAAGCTATAAATTAACTCTTATTCTGCAGGGTAGCGGTCAGCTGGCTAGTCTGCTGTCTTTCTGGTTAGCCAGACAACATTTGTAAGCTCCAAACCTGTTGTATCGCATGCACATGACTGGAGGGAATAGCTAAGGAAGCTGTGTTGGTCAGGTTCTTTGGAAGAACCAGGAAGAATTGGGTTTCATTTGGGGGATCTTTGTAAAATCAGACTTTATTGATTCTAATGGTTTTGGGAACTGCTGCCTTTTTTGGGCTGTAAAATGTTTTTAGCAGCTTTTCTCTGCTCTGCAGTAACAGAGAGCCCATCAAGTGTTAAAAAAATAACCATTTTTAAACACTTAAGTGGTCTTTCATTCATACGTAATTTCAGACTAATCCTCTTTTTATCTTCTCTTTTTTATGAAAGCCTGTTATCCTTCAAAATTTGGCTGGATCACTTCCACAAATTCATTAAGGATTTGACCCATTAATCTCTGTACATGTGCAGAGTAGATACCAGAAGGTCTGGGGAAGCCAGGTAAGCCAACAGTGATGTTGCTGATACTTGAAGTTAGAATACTGTGTGCTAAAGAAAGTTTTGGACTTTGCATCTCTGTTTTTTTTCTTGTTGTTGTTGTTTTTTTCAGTGCTGACAATGATGGAATCTTGTGCCATGCTCAGCACCTTAAGAAAAAGCTTTAGGTTTCCGAGAATTAAAGTTGAGATTAAGTCTATATATATTCTTTTTTTTAATTATTTGTTCTTCTGTTTTGCATTACTAAACTCTTTCTGAAATTCTGGTGTTTGTATTCCTGAATATTGAAACGAAAGGTATTGATGGTAATGAACAATGTAAGGTGATTCTGAAACAGCTAACTCAGAGCTAAGATACAGAGCAGACAAAGCTTGAAAAGGAAAATAATGGAATAGGTGTAGTTTTGAAGTAAAAGCATGCAAGTCCAATGGTCCTACCTTTCACACAACCACAGGGTTGTTGTTGGTTTGTTGGTATTGTTGGTATTTTTGTGTTGTTTGGCTTTGTTGGTTGTTTGTTTGTTGGTTTATGTTTTTCTTTTAAGATGCTTCTGATTCATTCTGTCAGCTGATAAAGAAGCATAGAGGAGTTTGTAGCTAAATCAGAGATTGGTTGAATTGACTTAATTTCTCCCTGCTGGATGTATGTTATAATGCTGTTGAGAAAATGATGCTGTTGTAAGACTGACTGCCAGCATGTCTAGAATAGTCCTTCCTTTGCTACTATTTCGTGGAAGTAAAGATACAGGTATTCTTGTTCAATGTGAACCTCATTGCAATTGGAAAGGGAATAAGTTTGTCACAGGCTGTTTTTTTTTTTTCTGAAATTTCTTTAGAATTGAATTTCTTGAAATTCAATTTCTGAATGTTTGATTATTAATGTATTTTTTATTATAAAATAGTATTTTGATTTTAATGTTAATAGAAATGACTTGATTATCACTAAGTGAAAGATAAGCAGTAATTAACTGCGTGTTTTAATAGAATGTGAAATAGTAAATTCTAAGTGTAAAAGAAAGGAGAATGAATTAAACAAGAATATTTTGCATTATGTCTGTTAATACTTGATCTCATTTTTTGTTTCTTCATTACCCTATTTTTTAAAAATGGAGTTCAGAAGTGTCAACATTTCTAATGCTCAGAAAGGGAGATGTGATTTGTATGAACATATGCAGCAATTATGCCAAAACTAAATTTCTTCCCTTCTGTGGTTACTATGGTAACCAATATTTACTGTATTTCATTTAGACATATACAACAGAATGGAAAATGCTAGGTTTAAGCTTTAGTAATCTTTGCAAAAAAATATTATGCTATTGTACATGATATTTTAATTATGAGTAAAGGGATGGATCAAATAACTAACATGCTTAGTAGCATGAGCTTTGGTAGGAATCATCTTTAAAACATATTTGAATGATTCTTCTGGTAATGGAATTTCAGATGCTCATTTCTAATAATTGAATTGAATTAGTTTTTTGCTTGAGCAGAGATTGTTCCTACCACTGTCAGATCTCTTTGACCTCGCAAGAATAAGAAAGAGGTTAATATGAGGGATGCTCCAAAAGTAATGCCTTCTATTTTATGATGTTGGCACACAATGTCAGAGGTGGATGTTGAAGGTATGGCAGTAGAGGTTGAAGCTTCCCACCAATTCTCCGTTGTTTTTTGTCACTATATGACGTATGGCAACAGAGGAACAATCTGACAAAATGGCAGCTGACCTGGAGGTGTGTGGGAAGCAAAGGTGTGTCATTAAATTCCTCCATGAAGAAAAAATGGCAGCCATTCATCAATGCTTGCTGAACGTTTATGGAGACCAGCCAGTGGATCTGAGCACAGTGAGGCAGTGGGTGGTGTCTTTCAGCAGTGGTGACATTGATAGTCGGTCATCTCCACTTGTGTAGATGTTTATGAGTGTGGCATTCAGGCTTTTGTTCACCTCTGGTGAACATGCAGAGCTAATGATGATGACTGTATTGAAAAACAGTGTTTTCTAGCTGAGAATTTGCTCTGTCAAATAGTGTTATTGTGCTCTTTGTATCTGTAGGATATAAATAGAAGGAATTATTGTCAGAGTAACCTACATATAATGTTTTTTCTAATCATTAGGCTGCAAAATACTGCACAATAATGCTTGAAACGCAATTGTTTTCCTACTCTTCTAAGGACACTGATGAACCACCTCAAGGTATGTCAGTGTATCTTCTACTATATGGTTTTCAAATAGCTTAATGAAAGGCTTAAATTTAACACATTATTTTCAATTTTTATTTTAATAGTGTGCAGTGCTAGTTCTCTTTTGTGGTTTTTATCTGTTATGCTACTCAAAATTCTTCATAGCAATTATGCATTTGTATACTTTGAATGTCAGTCATTTACTTAGTGGTGTCACTCAATCATCTAATCACAGTTCAGTTTTTCCATCTAGAGAAAACATTATTAGCTGTATTTCACATGGCATTTACACTTTTTTTAGATTTTAAGAAAAATCTAGTGAACGATTCCATTTTCTTGCTGAGTTCTATATATAACTTGCTTTTACAAACGTCTTAGAAGACTTGTGACATTGTTTGCTTTTGCCAATGAAAATCAAGGAAGTAAGAGATTAATCTTATTTTCTTAATGCCATTCAGGTGTTTCTGATTTTTTTTTTTTTAATGGAAGTATTCTTAGGTATATTGAGGCAAGAACATTAAATAATTTTTACAACAAAATTAATATTCATTTGGTAAACTGATAAAAAAAAAATAGCAGCAGAAAAAGCTAAGTGAAATTGAAGTAATATTAGTCTGGAAATGTGAACTTCTGTAAGCACAGAAAGATCCAAAATCTGTATACACTTAGTCCAGATGGTGCAGCATAGGCATCCTAAAAAGGTTGCTCTGGAAAGAGGCTGAGGAAGATCACAGAATAGCCAAGGATCATGAATCTCCAAACCCCCTGCCACATGCAGGGCTACCAACCTCCCCATTTAATACCAGACCAGGCTGCCCAGGGCCCCATCCAACCTGGCCTTGAACACCTCCAGGGATGGGGCATCCACAACCTCTCTGGTCAGCTGTTCCAGCACCTCACCACTCTCATAGTAAAGAACTCCCCTCTGACAGATCCTGTGAGCCCATTTTAGTGGGTTCTGTTTTTCCAGCAAAATTTTGCAAACTGTCTTTTGCTTTCCAATAAAGCTGTTTACCATAAAGTAAGTGTATGTAACCCAGAGCCTTCTGATCTTCTAGTCTTACTATTTTAGTTAAGACACTGAGAGATTATTCTAAAAAAAAATATATAAATAAATAAACAACACAGCCACCTACAAACTGTATGAAGGTTGCCTGCTAATATATCTATTCTACTGAGTAATCTCTATAAATATTATTGTTATTTTTTGTAAATATCTAACACACATTAGAGCACTGTGTTGCCCTGAACATAATTAGGCTAATGTTCCATGTTTGTAGGACAACTGATCACACTTTTTAATTGCTCCTCTGCTAGATTTCATTGTCTCGTGGTGATTCATGATGACTTTCATTAGTGATCCCTGCTGTCAGACTCCCCTTCTATGTATCAGTTGAATAGATAACATTCAGTAGTGTGACAGAGTGTAATTTATCTATGTCATTATAAGGCAAGCACACTTGAAAGAAAATGTAGCCGTGAAACCTGAATGTTCTTATGGAACAGTTACGTGCCATGTAGCTTGAATGCCCCAACTCCAGAACTGGCCTTCTGGAACTTCGTTCCTTCATATGATTGAAGCCAATGCTGATTGGCACTAAGTATCATATGCACAGGAGTTGGCTAAGCTTGCCTCTTCGAGCTGTAAGACCTCTTCTGTTTGGCTCTAGGCTTCTCTTCAGTAGCTACCAGCCTTGCTTTTTGGGGTTTTGATATTATTCTTACTCTTTGGACAAAATCTTCACTGAGGACTAGCCTAAAGTCATCAAACTCGATTAATTTGGGATTAATTTTATAAAATTAATTATAGAAAACTGATATTCTGACCTTACCCCTTCTATCATGTTTTGTCTCTCTGATGTTATTCCATCATATTTTTTCATGCACTCATTTGTCCCTCTCTTCTCATATTGAAAAGGAATGACCTTTTCTGTGTAATGTGTGCATGGCAATAGATGCAGCGATTGCATTCTCTTAGCCAAGACTAAGGTTTGTCAGGTTTCAAATTAAGGGACAAATTCAAGTATCAGACTATCTGGTATCAGCCTTCAGGTAAAGCTCGGCAACATTCTGTATTCTCATTGTTTCTGCAGATGAATGGACCACCACAAGGCAGCGGAGCTGTGCGTTTGTAAATACTCCATTACCATGTATTAATAAAGCCATTCATCACATTCAAGACTTGGAAGTAAAGATGGGGAAATACTTTCAACAGGTACAGTTATGGTTGAAAATGGCTGAGCTCTTTTTATATCAAATGTATTTTAAAATAAGATTACTATGGTGATTTTCTCTCCTTTATAGCAAGCACTGTTTTTTTCCTAGAGAGTACTTAACAATTCCTTGATTAAATCTTCTCTCTTATTGAGAGCCATGAATTTGAAAATATAATGGTCCTTTTTCTAGCAATGTATGATGTTTTCATAGCCTAAATAGATTTTGTGAATAGAAACAAGAGTAAAGGGAAGCTGAAAATGGGTAGCTAGATGAAGAAAGAGTGCAATACATTGTCTTTTGAAGTACAGTAAAATTTTCCTATTAACTTCCTTGAGAACATGATCAGTTTTATTTAAATAATTCACAGTGGAGTGTTTTCCAAATTTTTAATAAATTTTGTGTATGTCTACACTGCAGTAAGATCTGATTGCTACTGTTGCAAACAAGTTATATTTAAATAATTTAGCTCCAGTATTGACTGTGTTGTAATCACTGAGGTACATCAGAAAGACTATCACACTTTAGTCTTCTACTTTATTAAATGCTTTGCAGTGAGATTTCTGCAACTACAGAATAGGTACTGGAGGAATCCAAATTGGATAAGCTATAAGAATATCTTGATATACAATATAGATGTAGATAGGGAATTTTGTATTGCCTCATTCACTTTGAGTTAAAATAAAGTGAGAATAGTGAAGTTATTTGTGTGATAATTTTGTTATTACTGTGCATGAATTAAATGAGGAAACACTGATCTGTCCAGATGTTCATTCATTTTAATGTATATGCTGTCTCTTGTGTATTTTCCACTTCTAATTTTGTGTATGTCAATTGTTTGTGGGCTGGTTCAGCCCAATTCTGTGACCAGCGGGGTGGAGGGATTTCACAAAATCAACGTCTCCAGAAAAGGGAAACAGGGGACCCCAAAATAATTAAAAACAGTGGCAATGATCTGAGGAGAAACAAACTAACTACTAAATATGATATCAGAATGCAGGATAACACACTGTAATACAATATAATTAGAATTGAAACCAATTAATCAAATATAATGAGTGTCTGGAAGGTGGATAGGCCTCTCCATAATGCTGAGGTGAGATGCACAGTGTGGTTGAGCAGCAGGGAGGAGAGCCTGACGAAGAAGGGGAGGCCAGATGACCTTACCAGGGTTATATCTTCTCACTGGCTGCAAAGCCCCTGGGCTCTGATATTTGATTAAATATAATCAGTAATGTGTCCAGTTGACATGGAAAACCTCATATGTATATTGTTATATTCTTACCCTGAAAAACAAGAGAGACAGTATGTGCAGGGCTTTGGGAACTGCTTTATCATTCTTTCCAATTCCTGAACTGTTTAGAAATTGGGAGTGATTTGGGTATGTGGCAATTGTAGCAATAAGTTTTTGTTACAATCTTATGATGCAGTTGATAAAGTTTCTGGGCCCAAAAAATTTGCCTGGCAGCTTTTAATTTACTGTTCTGGACAGAAGTCTAGTGAAGGAAAAGCATAGAATGCTCAGGCAGAAACTGTCCAATAGTTTTGAGATTTAATTACAGAGATTAAGAGTGGCAATATAATTAACAATGTAAAAGCATTTTAAAAAGCTTTACAAAACTGAGTAATATTTAACATGTGTGTACAAAGAATGGGTTTCATTACCAACCATTTGGAGATTCTTACACAGGTTTTCAGAATTCAAAAGCTTCGTAATTATTTAAAGATATTAAGAAACACAGATCTGTATGCACTTTGATTATATCCTTTTACAATACAAAGTTCAGTAGTCTTTTTATTAGGTAACAGACAATTATGTGTCGTCTGAGATGTGGAATGAAACTTGTCTTTTATTTTGCAGTATGACCGTGTGTTTAAGGAGGAGAAAAAGCTGTGGTAAGAATTATGCATACAAAATCATACAAACTGCTTGTTTGTTTTTATGTCAGGTAAACTTTTGATGAAAAATTAGCGTGACTATAATGCCTTCTCTGTGAACTTTAATGTTTACCAAGTTCTACTGTTGTGCAGAACACAGCTGAAATAAGCATTCACAGTGCCTGCAGGAACTATTTATGTCAGGAGACCAAAAGTATTCATGCACTATTATGTCTTCCCTATTCTGTGTTTAATATTCAAAGATTCAAGGGGATCTTAGGACCCACCTAAATGGTAACTTTTGCTGTGAAGTGCAGTTCAGTTATTGATACTTCTGACATTGCGCCTCATCTGAGATATTTAAATATGGCTCAGCATTCCCATTTTAAGTTCTCGTTGTTTTGAGTTATAAGATACCCAAAACAAAGCTGACTGTGTAATTTTAAATTGAATTATTTGTGATGTGGGCCACTTTATGATGTCGGTCTCATTACAGTGATTAAAAAGAAGAGTTTGAAGAGGAGAATGTATCTCATGCATTCAGCTTGTCTTGGCTGTTTTGCTCAACAAAGCATATATTTCTGTGTGTATTTTTGTGTCACATATGCCTATTGAGTCATTCTGTGTTTCTTATTTACCCAACTCCTCTTCACTGAACTTCTGCTTCTATATCTAATTTGAAATCTCTTCCATTACCAAGTCTCATTTTTCTTATCAAATTTCTTATTATTTTCCATTACTGGAATCTTCCCAGTAACTTAGATGTAACAATCAGAGGCATCAGTTCTCTTTTTTTTCTTTTTTTTTTGTGGTACATTTTTGTGGATTGCTTTCAACTCTGGACTTTCACATTATGCATCGATGTGTGGTATACCCACACATAGAGTTCATTTTGTCTTCGCTGCATGTGACAGACCTGTATATACTCTTTAACCTGCACACGTGGGCATATATGGGGGGTGGTTATCCTTCATCACCTTGTTCTCAACTCCAGTAGGCTAATGAGCCTCTTGAGGTCTTCTGAGACTTCTAGTTTGTTTCTGTTCTTTAATTATTTGGATTGTTTATTTCCCTTTCTCACTTGCAGATTAGATTTATCCCAATCTTATTTTAACAAAAACCTCCCTTTTTCTGCTTTTGAATTTCCCAAGATTTCAAAAGGTTCTCTGCTGGAAACTGATGAAGCCATTGTGTTTCTAAAAAATCTTCAATTGCTTTTCTTCATTGTTGACCCTGAAATTATTACATCCCTTAAGGTGATAAAACTGAAACTACTTCTGACTTGCACTGGCAATGCATCTCTGTCTGAGGGTGAAATTTGATGCTTCTGCTGCTGAGAAGAGTCTGCAAAGTGTACAGTATATAGATCCTTTCACTTCAGAACTTGGGCAGAATAACAACTTATCCTCATCGGTTTCTTTGGCAAATCCTTGGGTGTAACAACAGAGTTGGTCTGTGTAGGTACAAGATGTTAAGGAGTCTATTTTTTGTATTTCTGTAAATAAATATGAGGAAAATCATTTATATGGGAGTTACACAATTAAAAATTCTTTTGAATGACTTGCATTCTTTTTTTTTAACAGTAATTCTATATAATCCAGCATTTAAGATACAAGACTGAAGAAAGGCACTTCTGACTTAGTAAAAGAAATATTTATGTAACAGTGCCACTTTAAATTCAGTCTAAAATTTTTTAGTGACAGTGGGTTTTATCCACAGGATAACAGAACAAGTCAGTGTTGAATCTAATGAAGATACCTGGTTATCATTATCAACTAGTTTGGATTTTCAAGATGCTAATGTTTCTCGTGAAGGTAAAATGCTTTATAGTACTCTGTACAGTACTCAGTCTGAGTGGAAATAGTTACTTGCCCTCATTTAATATATGCTTTGCATTTAATAATGTTTGCTGGCTGCTTGATAGATCTTATGTAAATGATGTGTGCATCCTTTGAAATCTATCGGTGTATCATTTGTCAAGCTGAAAGACACATGGATTTTAAATGTTATATTAAGTACCATGAAATCATCCTGTTTGCAAGATGGTAATTTACGTTTTTCTATGTAGATTTATACTGTACTTTAAGCCAGCAGAACAAATTATTTTGTGTTTTGTTTAATTTCAGTAACACATGTAGCTGCATCACTGTTGCAGGGTTTTCACAAATACACTCCTGACATGAAGTTATATTTCTTACAGTTGGCATCTTTGTTCAAATTAAATGTTTTTGAATTGTTTTCAGTATTCAAGAGTCTGTGTGCAATTCACAGTGCATTCTTTTCAGTACTGCTAACTCAAGTTGATCCTGTCTACAGTGAATTGTATAATACACTTTTTGTTGGCAGCAAAGCTAAAATCCAGATTTTAAGTAGCTACCCTTATTTTCAGTGCTTACAACTTTTAATGAAAATAATTTGAGGAGTTACTGATCATTGACTGTAGAATTTAAATGGAAATGCTTTGAATTCTGTAGTTTATGCAATTTTTTTTTTTTTTTTTTTTTTGTAGATCAGGTTAAGGATGATGACCTCAAAAATATTTTACCAAAAGCAGTAAGCTAGGACAATTTTGATAGCCAGATTTTTACAAAATAAAATTTTGATGACCTATTTGTATCATGATGAAAACCAGTGTTGTGTATTGTTGAGATACTTCACTGAATATTCTTAGAATTCTGAGAACTTTAATGAAGTCATTGATACTTCCTGGGGAACATAAAATAAGTGTTCTTAAAAACAACAACAACAAAGATATAATGAAGAACTTGGGGTAACTACTTATCCAAACAACAAGACAAAAATGAAAATTGTGTACCATCTCTATTAGTGTGTTTTTGGAAATAAACTGGAGGAAACATGCAAGATTTGTTTGCAGCCAATTTTTGCTTGCCTTGATACATGTGAGGAGGCTGCCTTTGTGTTGAGGATGACTGCAGAGTGTAAGTTTAAGCTATCATATGAAATAATGATAATGTATTATTAAAGAGCAATGTAACTAATTGTGCTTACTGTGATACACACAGACAGGACAACTTTGTGTTCAGAATGAAGCTGGAATAAAGAGCCTGTGATTAAGCTTTCATAAAAAAATATTTAATGTATTTTTAAAGACAGCAAGACGTTAACCTTGAAGCAGGAAATAGCAGCTTTGCTACTGGAAGTTACTAAGCTAATTAAGCGATTGGAGGCTGATCGTATGGAGGCAGAAAAAGCTTTGGAGCGGGAGAGACAGCGAAGGAAAAAGCTTGGCATGGAAATTGATAGTATGTCACTTTGGAGGCTTCAGCACTTCCCTGCTGCTGTGCAAAAAGGTATCACTACTGAAGTTAAGAGTATTTGTTATTTTCAGTCAGTTCATTACCAAGGAAAATAATTACACTGTGAGAATAGTTGTGTTTACTGTAACAGAACTGCAGTACTTACTCTTTTGAATTTGGCATGCTTTAATATATATCCATAGGGGAAAAAAAAAACCAAAACCAAAAACAACACGGAACACACTATATTACATAGTTCTAAACTGTGTAGTAGTTTAGTATTGTTTGAAGAATAACTCAAGAGTAGGCAATGAACTTAAGATGATGAGAGATACTTTTGTTAGGGCAGGGAATCAGAAGTTTGAACAGAACTATAAAATAATGCAATTGTGCTAAACTGTAGAATAAACCATCAATTTAAATAAAATAAAATGTGATAAACTTGATTAAAGTATTTGCATGAATAGTTGGATGTAACTATTGATAGAATTTCTCAAAATCCCGGATTCTAAGGACATTTAGTGCTACCTTCTGTGATTAGCTGGCATCTACACAATAGAATTAAAAAAGCAAAGAAAAAAAAAGCACATACTTTGCAGCTGTTTGCTATTTGTCTTCTGACTCACAGATCATAATGGGAAGTAGGTATCATCTGAACCTAGACTGAAAATCTGATGCCTGTGGGAAAACATGTAACTAGAGGAAAATTATAAGCATGCATGTATTAGCTTTGTCTGTTAGCATGTAATATGTCAAATGTCACTCATATTCGTTGACAGTCCTAGATTAGTGATCAGGGTGGATTGCCAAATTCTCACTTAATATTATAGCTTTTTTATGTTTGTATTCTTAATACTGTAAAATGCTGACAGCAGTCTTAAAATCACCTATTTTTAGCTGGGATCATCTACTCTTTTTAAGGTTACCATTCTTTGCCCTTGATATTCACTTTTCTTTCTACCTCTTCTGGTTTTTTTCTACATACTGTGATTTCTGTTCTTTGGTCATATTTATTACTCATTTTAAGTACATATCCTGATCGCATAGAACAATTTTTTTTTTCTTCAGTAGCGTTACTGTGTAGGAGATAAATGCATATCAAATTATTCTCAAGAATGTCACCCAGCTTTTTTTTATTGAATCATGTAAGAGTTTGTAGAAAAAATAAAAGTGATTTTAAGAATTTTGAAAGTCCTACTGGAATTGCAGTTCCAGAATAATTTAAACCTTTTAGAAATGAAGTGGCATTTTCAGAACTATTCCGTAGTTAGGAATCACCTAAGATACACCCAAAGCATGTTTTTTCCTGTGTGCTTTGTCAAACAAGATATTCGTCACTGTAGAAGATGTTAAGAGAAACAAATGCCTTTCATCTTGGTGTTTAAAGAAACAAAACATGACAACAAATAGCATATAATTAACAGTGCCGGCTACCAGAACCTTGATTACAAATTTTAATGAATTCTAATGAGACTGATTATTGAGGAGAGCTTTGAAAGACTAGGAAGAAACTTAACTACATGGTACTCCAGACAAGCAGGAGAAAGTAAATTGTCTTTCAAACCATAGAACAAATTCTGCAAAAAATAGTTGCGCTTTTGCCTTGTCACGTAGAGTTTCAAACCTGTGTGGCCACAAGCACCAGTTCTGGTTTGTGTCATTTGATGATTTAAACAAAATGAAAACTAGAGGACATGTTAAACATGCTTAATTTTGTCAAAGTGAAGGGATTTTCTAAGTGAGAAGAATGAAGTTTTGAAGATGACAAGAGTCAATTTAATGCAGAATCCAGAACAAATAATTTTCTACTTCATTTAGAAGAATCTTTTAATAACAGATACACTGATAATAAAGCAACCAACAGATGTAAAGGAAAGATGACTGGCTGTATGGAAGAACAGATTCCATAGTGGCAGGTTATTTTTCCTTTCAGAATTCACTTTTCTGCACTGAAATCTGAAGATATGTTAATTGTGATGCTTGAAATCTGGGAAGGCTTTTTTTGCTTGTATGATTCAAGCCCTTCAGTGTCAACAGAGAATGGCAATCATTGACAGACACATGGGTTGTTTTAATCTATGTAGTATTCCTGAGTAGTGTCATAGTACTATAGCCATGAAACTCTTGACTTTTGCATGAGAACAAGGGTATAAATGTTATCGTGGTTAGTGAACCTGTTTTTTCAACTTGCTTTTTCCCCAAATTTTATTCCTAATGCCAGGGAGTAAGCAAGCACAACATAAAACTTTTAGGCTTTTTGTACAGTGTGGTATCATGATATTTCAAGATACCATGGATGTTTATTGTCAGTGAGTAATGGGTGTCTTGGTGGCTGCCAAGCTGGTCTTGTAAGTATCTTTGTTTCTGATTTTAAGGCGTTTTTCTCAGTTCCTTTACGTCTGCAACACATCACATTATATGAAGATACTCCATGGCCCTCTGAAGTCTCTCAGTCAACATCTATAAATCTTCAATTCCTTTCCACAGAAGTGCTCCATGTTATCCTGTAGCTTCTGTGGGGATAGTTTATTATTTTTATATCCAGATGTCTAACAAAATATATCACAGCAGCAAAAAATAATCAGGACCCTAAAATCCAGGAAGCAAGACTTTCTATATTAATGCTGATTTGAGGGCTGGCTAATTATCCATTTTTTCATAAGGAAAACAGTTAAGTTCTAAAGAAATTTAGATTCTTGATGTCAGAGATGCAGTGGTCAATGTGTCTTCACTTAAGCAGTTTTCATATGATTGGTAGCCATCACAGCTCTGGAATGTTATCTCCTTGCGGTCTGCAATATTTTTCTTAGACTGAGAGCAGCAGAGCAGTATTTATAGCTATTCCAAGAAAAAGGCCTCAGAGAACGTCAGTCGGATCTTCTCAGTTGTGTTTTTGACCACTTTTTACAGTCTTGTTTTAGTATGTTGTAGAAGAGGAAAAATGCAGGCTCAGAACCATCATGATATCCCATTACATCTGTTTGTTACTGTGCGGTTGAACTAAAATTAGGGATGGTGGGAAGTCAGTTAATATTCCCAGACACTGATTTGCAAAGCATAGTAGTGGTTTGTCTATAATTTTACTGTAGTTTTTTAGAATTATAGTGGATGCCAAAAGAGAGACAAACATTAAGATGAAAAGAAGTGACATAATTTGTAATAGTGAGTTCCGGGATGTGAAATCACAGTCAATACTGTGGTACATATTCCTGATGGTCATCATCCTGAGAGTTTGACAAGTTTCTCATGGTCCAGGATGTGTAGGATATGTTTTCAGTTTGAAATACTTTTTTGTTTATTATTTTTTTTTTTCCATAGGCAAAATGTGAAGATGGGCACATTTCTGAGAATATATGAGAATAATTTTTGGTTTATATTTATTGGCTTATGAATTTATATATTTATCTTAGCGAGTGCCTAATTTGAATTGGAAACAAGAAATTGCTGTTAATACATGACTAATTTGCAGAGATTGTTACAGATTTTTGTTTGTTTGATTATTTGTTTTTAAAACAGGAGTCTCTGAAGGGCAGTTTATGATGTTCTGAAAACAAAGGGAGAGGTTGAATAAGGGATCAAAATTAAAATTAATTCACTGGGAGGTTAGAAACTGCTTTCAGGAGAAAATCCTGTGGCAACTGAAAGGTCAATTTTTCCAAAGCAAAAAAGCTGTAAGAAGGTTAATAATACAGCTTTGTTCTGCAGCACAGTAATATGAGCTGCAGAGCTATTACATTCCAAGTCAACAGCAGTAATGCAAGATGCAAAATATAAAGAATAAAAACGTTTTGGGGGGACCCAATGCTTTTGCTTTACTGTTTTGCATTCGGAAGTTTGGAATAGTAGAATAATGATATTTAAATGCTGTCAGTCAGTTATGCGGTGATATAGTGATAGAATATTTATTAAAATTTAAAAAAAAAAAGCAATAAAAAAGCAGAAGTTGGGTTTTAGATATTAACCAACTCTCCTCTCTTGATATCTGTAGGCTGTGGTAGTGTGATGTTGTGTCCTTGGGGGTAAATTTGTCATTTTCAGGTTTATAATAATTTACAGTATTATCTGTAAAACAAAAAATTATGCTAAAACAGAATTGAGGATAAGGGGAAAAGACCCCCAGGGATGTTACAATTATCCCTAATCTAAATAATACAAACCCAGGAGATTCTTAATTAAGAGTTTGCATGACCCATTCTGAGTAGGCACGGAATTCTGTTATTTCTTCAGACTTCCCTTGATTTCCGTTATTGCTGACTCCTGCTGCCTTTACGTCCTGTAGGCCGTTGAGGTAATTGCAGTGACACAGCCCGTCTTCAGAACTGACCTCTTCTTAAATATAAAAAAAATTCAGTTTAAAAAAATTTTTTTTTTTTTTTTTTTTTTTTTCCATTTTACTGTTAGGCATCACTTAGTACGATACAGAAAAGCCACTTACTCGTATAATGTCTCTTCAACTTTTAGTGGCAATGAAATAATACATTTGTAAATTTGTGATTTATGTCTTGTTAACGCAGCAAAATGTATCAACTGTTAAGGAATCGGGCCAGATATTCTATAGCTACTTCTCTGAGCTAGAAAGCCTTTTCTTCTCGGTAAAATGTACTTCTCTCTCTCAGATTTATAACAAGAGTTTACTCCTGTTTAGATTTTTTTTTTTCTCTTAATTGGTAATCTTTTTCACTGTTAAATATCAGCTGCTGTGGTACCGTTAGGACACAGTCTGTAATAAGGTTTTCTTTCTGAGCAAGATGAAATACGTGCTGTCATTCAGCAACCAATGATCTAGTTACATATTTTCTTGTAAGGGCCCTCAGGAAATTTATACCAGTGTAGGAGAAGTAAATGCAATGAAGTGAATTAAGACTGACACATTTCTGTATGGCAACATGAATATGTTCTTCTTGACGGCTTTGAATATTTATCTGTAGTCTAGATTTTTTGAAGCCCCATTTAGTTTCAGAAAGTGTTCCTGAACTGAAAACAGCTGTCATATTAAGGGGATCTGGGATATATACTCGCCCTGTTCTTCCTCTGCATCCGCATACGTCCATTGCTGGTGACTGGCAAGTTTAGTACAGCTCTTTTTGTGTGGTAACAACCTTTCAAGATGTGCCTTAAGGCTAAGTGTTTTAATTTCCTTCATAAAAACAAAGCCACCACTCACTCTGAGAATGTACTTGAATGATGTAGTTAGATTATTGAGTTTCAGAATAGTTCCACTCCTAATGTACTATTTGGTGATGTCTTTTGTAACCAATGTCCTCTTTTTGCCTTAACAGTAATTTACAGCAAAATTTTGCAAGTCTTATACTTGGTATTGTAACTGTGCATTTCCTAATCTCACTAAGCATTCACGGTGTCACTCAAATACACATTCTGTTATGCTAATTATCTCTAACAGAATATGAAACATGCGCTCGAGATACCTTAGAGCTACAATGGCATTTGGATTGCAAAAGCCGTCAGCTGCGACAGGTACAAAACCAAATACTTAAGATAGAAGCAGTTAGCAGAAGGATTCAGGAGGATGTAGACTTCATGAAGAAACACAGCCCTCTGCTGGAAGAAAAGTTGAATCTGGAGGGTGAAGCTGTGAGGGATGTGTTACTGGCTTATGAAAAGGTGAGTACGCATCATACAAAAAAAACAATCACAAAGATACATAACCTTTTACAGCAGCATCACCAGTCTATTTTAAATTTTGTAGACAAAGACTGTGAATTGTGTGCCTCAGTACAGAGTACAGGCAGAATCCGGGGAATATAATGCTGTGGGCCTTTAATAAAAGTCTCATAAGCACACGTAGAATGTAATTCTAAATTTGTAAGCTCATTCCATCTGTTTGGGTTGTTTTTTTTTTCTTTTTTTTTTTTTTTCTTTTTTTGCAGAAAATGTAGATGGCACATATCTGATGTTTGTATAGATTCTTGATTCTCTTCAGATTTCTCACAGACATCAAGCTTTGTTCCAGAGTGTGGATAATGTGGAAATATTAGAAGCTGTCAAAGAAAGTAAAATTGAATTATTTTCAAGTGGTGGTGCATTTTTAATGCGGATAGTTGCAGACTGAACAATCAAAGTGCAGCAGAGTTGTAGATATTTTTAAATGCATATCAGAAAAGGAGGGGTACTGCGTAGCCGCAAGTTCAGATTTTAATACTGATTATTTTCTATGTATGCTTTATAGTTACTTTTAATCTCAAATCTAGAGATGAATCCATTTCAAGGTACTGCATTTACAATCTAAAAATGATCTTATACTTCTCAGTGATTTTGAATAAAAGTTTATTTAAACATTTGCTTTATTTTTAACCTTGCATATTGAGGTGTCAACAGTCATGTCAAAGTACTTCTAAAATAAAAAAGAGCTAATTAAGCATCACATCACATAGATAATATGAGAATTGTTATAAAGTAGTGTCCTTCCAATTCGTTTCCCTTTCTTAGTTAAATATGAATGGGACACAATCATTACTCTGTGTGTGAATGACAGCTTGCAAATTCTTTTCTTGTGTGTTTCTGGAAATAATTCTCCGCACACCAAAACTTGCATATGGTTCTGACTATGAAACAGCTGGTAGTTCGATCATTTTTAAGATACCAGCTAATTAAAAATCAATTTAGTTATTTCAATTTTCATTTTGTATCCTTTTTGTCTTGTTAATTTCTTAGAATAAATTGTATGCAGTCAAAAAAATTAAGATGCTGTAAAGTACGGATCAGGAAACAGACTATTTTCCAAAGACTGTATTAAATTAATACTTTTTCAGTGTCTTTTCTTTTTAGACACCACGGTTCTTAAGAAGACAGATTTTGTGTTCTTGTGATTCATTTATATATTTCATTTCAGCAAAGCTTCTAATTAACAAATTGTGCTCTAATTTACACGCTGCTCCTTACTCCTTTGTTTTTTTCTGTGTTTTTTTTTTCCTTTTTTCCCCCATGGCCTTTGGAAAGCAGCTCATATTGAGTTTTCTTTGCAGTTGAAACAGTTACTGAATTTTGAATCTAGCTTTTAAAACCCAGCAAACTAGTATTTACAGATTTTGTATCACATTTTTTTTTAACATCTGTAATATTTTCAAAAGCTGAGGTAAAAAGCGTGTGTATAGCACTAAGTGGACAGGAACTGAGCAGATGCAATACTGTTGATACCAGTGAAGATTTTGTTTTTTGTCTGCATTGTCTCAGGCCCCTGTTTTACACAGGTGACTGCAGGTCTTGCGCATGCTTTGGGTTGTTTCGTTTAAGTAATGATTCTATCAGATTACTGAGAGAAACCTCTGTGACTTCTTCCAACTTATTTCTTTCTTTCTGCTCCAGAGGTCACTGTCTTCCCATGGAAGTAGCCACTTTTCACAATAACTTCAATGTTGTGCAACAGAATGAATGGCCTCTTGGTAATACTTCCTAATATCATGCAATTTTACAACATCTTGTTGTCTTTCACTAGGGTATTTATTGCAGAACATGTGGAATTTGTTGTGATGGCATAACAAAATACAGCTTCAAATTTAAGATTCAATTTTAAAATTACAATGAATCAAAACTAGATTTATTTTTTTTTTAGTTATTATTATTTGTGACATTGTGATTTCTATGTAACATCTTTCGGAAAACTTGTTTTATTTGCTTAGGCATCCAGAATATATTCTGATGTTCATTCTGAGCTCATGAAAATTCAAAAGACAATGGAAAGAATTGATGAGGAAGCTAAAAAGAAGATAAAATCTATGTATGAGAAAATTAAATGTGCTGAGGTGCTACTAAGTCAATACAAGTAAGAGCTGTTCAAAACAGTCGTACACGTATTAGTTTTTAGTAGTGACAATGAAATGATAGAAAATTTGCATTTAGAAAATATTTCAAATTCTCAGTTTTGTAAAATTGAGTAGTTATACCTAAAATATGTTTTTCATAGAATCCTTAGAGTTCAGACCTTTAAAGGTCATCTAGTCCAATTCCCATGCAATAAACAGGGACGTGCACAGCTAGATCAGGTTGTCCAGGTCTTGATCCAGCCTTGCCTTGCAAGTGTCCAGGGATGGGACGTCGCCAGAACCTGTTCCTGTGCCTCACCACCCTCACTGTAAAAGACTTTTTACTTTCTTTGTCTTAGTTTGCATTAGCAAAAGGTCCAATATGCAAATGTAATGTTCCATGAATCAGTTCCTGAACTGTTGGGTTTTTTTGGTTGTTTTTGTTTTTTTAACCTTATTTTACTTTAGAATATTTATTCATTCTAACAGAACTAGGCAGATAACTGGGTGATTCTAGAGAGCTATGTCAGTATTTCTTTGTACTTCTGTGAACTACAGTGACTACTCTTTATGCAAGCACACATGTAAAACATGTAAGAGCTGTTACGTTTACTTAGTGAAAACCTCTTTGCTAAAGAGGTTTCTCATGGGTATGTAAGATCGTTATTAGAAAAAAAAACTTTGTGATTTTCTATGTTTATGGGCTATCAGCAGCTTATCTGACTTTCTAAAGAAAGACAGAAAATAAGCAGTTACAAACAGTTTGTACACAAACTCATTGTAGTTCCTGTATTCTGGCACTGAAATACCATTTGTCTACCAGACTTATCTACCATGAAGCTGAACATTAAATTCTCAAATAACAGTTATAAGAGTTTTGGGTACTGCTATTGACCTTTTCATTTGATGTTCCCATTAGGAAGAATTAAGATATTTTTAAACTTGTATTGTAGTGATGCACACTAGAATAAAGCAAGACATGCAGTAGAATTTGAGAATAAAGTGTTTGCTACCCTCTGTGAAGAACGCACTCTCAAGGGGAAAAGAAGAGGGTATAACTAACTGCTGTAACTGTTTTCTTCTGGGTTTAGATTTTCTCATGAACAGAAATGGACCACGTATATTTTCTGTTTCACTAGTTTAACATATTTCCTATTTGTAGCACGTGACAATGATGTAGATTCTCGTGCATCTTGCAACCATTTTTGTTTGTGTGAATGGTAAGTTAAACTAAAAATGCTAAGGAGTATCATCATGTAACAAGTAAAAAAATAAGACTTTTTTTCTACCCTCAGTGAGGAAATCAATGGTCAAATCTGTTTTCTCAGCCATTTGATGAGCTTGTAACTGAAGTAATACCTATGTTGTCGAAGTAGATTCTTCATTTGCCATCTGAAGAGGATCAGAATAGTGTAGTGCTTATTGGAGACAAAGGTAGATTTGTGATGGCACAGACTTGAAAGGCTGCACTTCTGTTGATACACGTTTTATATGTTGAGTACCATCAGTGAGAGAACTGAAAATACTGGAGGAGGGGTATGTCAAACAGCACAGTCTGTTATTTTTGCACATATTCACTATGGCTGATAGTAGCATATTTTTCCATGGGATTGTACTCAGAAAAGTTGTAGCTGATAGGCAGTACGCCTGTTACGTATCTGTCATCAGAAATTCCAAGTATCATTTATATGGCAGGACAAGGAGAAGTGGTTTTAAGTTGAGGGAGGGAAGTTTTAGGTTGGATGCCAGGGAGAAGTTCTTTACTATGAGAGTGGTGAGGTGCTGGAACAGCTGACCAGAGAGGTTGTGGATGCCCCGTCCCTGGAGGTGCTCAAGGCCAGATTGGATGGGGCCCTGGGCAGCCTGGTCTGGTATTACATGGGGAGGTTGGTAGCCCTGCATGTGTTGGGGAGGTTGGAGCTTGATGATTCTTGAGGTCCCTTCCAACCCAAGCTATTCTATGATTCTGTGGTATGTTGTGAATAGTAGGACATAAGGGAGTACAGATATTTGAAGTGTTAGGTGCTCATTATATATATATATATATATTCTGTGACCTTTGGCTCTTGAATTATTAATTGAAGTTTTTGTCTTCATCAAACAAAAATAATAGACAAACACCAACACTCATTGTAAAATAAAACAAATGTAACAAAAGACCTGTGCTCAGCTTATTGCAAGTTCTAACAGCTCATTGTTGGAGTGTTTTCCTGACTATTGTTGTATTACCTCTTTCTGTAATTATGGGTGGTTTTTCTTCTGATAATTCAGTGTCTGCTGATACATCTGGTAGTTGGAGTAGAAATAAGGTGTTTAGCTCCTTCTTTGACATTATCTACTCTCTGCAAGTTCATTTTTACATAAAGAGTTGGCATCTTACTTGTGTAATGGCACCAAAGATAACAGTTACAAGATGATACAGGAAAAAAAAAATCACTAATGGCGTTTGTCCATAAAATGATACTGAACTACACTGATGAAATGAAGATAGCTCTGAACTAGATTTAGCCACTAGTGGAGAAAATAAATTGATTCTTATTTTAATAAATGTGTTAAACAAAAGTCTCCTACTCAACTACACTAATACCTGTTCAGAAGTCCAATTAGAAGCTGCAGAGTTGGCAGACTTTGTAAGTATAAGTGAATGGGTAGCCTGAGTAGTTTTGATTTCTGGCTGAAATTGTATGAACCTGCCAGGTTGGGTGTTTTGAAATTCTCTCATGCGTACCTGCTCAAGAAACATAGTAGAGAATCAAAATAAATCTTTACTAATTTGGATCTGCTTTACATTTTCCTTTATGGAGAGGGACTACCTTGGAATATTTCCAGATAGATGGATTCACTTCGGGTGTATTTCTATTAGGAATGAGTTAAAGCATTCTGAATTTATTTGGACCGAATACTGTATGAAGTTAAAAAAAACAGAGGAGAAGATTATAAAGGATGAAAAACACCTTGAGGAGTTAGTGAAGCAAAAAGCAGAAATCCAGGAAGATGCAAAATGTTGGAACAGCAAAGTGAGTCTTGAATATTTATAAACAAGCCAAGTAAATGAGTATCTTTTATTGAAAAGTACAGGAATGCCTGAATATTTTTGTATGCTTAAAAGTTATTATCCTCTGTAAAAGTAAAAATGCAGGTTTTGATTTAAAAGTAAAAACTGGTAGAATTGTACAGAACTCTATTGTCCATTCTTGTACTGTGCTATTAATGTTTATCATTATTTATTAAAGTTATCAATCATCTTACATTGGTTTGAGTGATCTACATATTTTTAGTTGTGTGCACATCTGCCTAATACTGGTTATCCTTCTAAGTCACCTACACTGAATATTTAGCAGTACAACATGAGTGTCCTTTTGAATTTGTTTTTTTTTTTTTGTCTTAAGGTGACGCATGAAGCCCTCTCCTGCAGCATGCAGAGTGATAGCCTGCTTTACTTGAAATTCCCCTATTTTCTCCAATATTTATCTGATACTGTTTTTGGAATCTTGCATTTTTGTACTCAGCGGTTTAAAACATGAAGTGGAGATCCTCACGCAGTCTGACTGGGCATTTTCAGTTAACTTACTATTTCATATGTGGTGCCACAAGGGAATAAAAAAAGGAATGTTTAGGTGCCTAAAACAGAACTTAGATGGCTGCAACAGAACTTGTCATGTGTGCATGCATATGTGTGCATATATGTATATAGTATCAGTAGTAATAAAAATATCAAGGTCTCCCTCAATGGAGATATTTAAAAGCTGTTTGGCCATGGTCCTGGGAAACATATAATGTCCAAAAATAGATAGACAGAGTCATACTGGACAGTCTGTAATGGGTTACTTTATACCTTTTGTTTCCAATACTCAACAGTTTATTAAAGTTGTTTGTTTTTTTTTCTATTACTGGCACTAGCAATTGCTACTGATAGAATGTTTTCAAGTGTAATCATGTCTTGTAAGTACTGTTTAAAAAAGAGGATAGATTTCACACATAGTGATAGAAAATGAAGAAACAATTGGATGATGTAAAAGAAAAAGTAACAACTGAACAATGTTCATAATGTTCAAGTGCACAAAGTTAGTTTGTAAATGTCTTCTAAATCTGTATTTATAATTTGACAACAGACACCTTCATACCTCACATCTCTCCTTGAAAATCACAAATGTCAGACATGCAAAATTAATAATTTAGGAGACAGGGGTCATTGCAAGCTTTCTGTGTGTGTGTGTGTGTGTGTGGTTGTTGACGATTAAGTTGTGTTTTAAGAAGAATGAGAAGAATAAGAAAAATGCTTTGTTTTTGAAATTACCTGAAGAGTTATATTAGAGGGGATTTCAGGATACCATCTAGAATACTTTTCGTAATGTGGCAGCACTTCAAATTGTTCTTGTCAAAATGTTTGCTCTAAAAACATATGAAAAAGAGAAAAACATTTCTGAATCATCTTCTTTAAGTACTATCAATTGAAAAAATGGAATTTGTGGGTTATTTTCCCTGTAAATGTAACCAGTTTGTCTTTCCCATACTGCCCTGCAATATTTCTTTCTTTTTTTTAAGAATCTTTCACATATAAAAAAATTCTGCTGTTCAGTCTCCTTTTCCTAGATTAATAAAAGTGCTTCTCTTCAATCTTTCTGATCAGAACGTTTTCTAATTCCTAGCCATTCTTTCTCTGTGAACTCTCTCTGTTCATTTGTTTATTTATTTATTTATGAGTTGGAATGAATTTTTAAAGGTCACCTACAGCTAGATCAGTTTCCCAGAGTCCCATCCAACCTGAGCTTGAGTGTCTGGAATTAGGGTCCCTGAAATGGGCACACTACTTCAACTGTGACCTTGCTACATCTTCGGCTTTCATTCCTAATGGCCAGGACTATCTAATAGATGTTTTAAACTAGATATTTATGTAATTATTTCCTATTTAACATCAGTGAATCATTGTGACTGTCTGCCTTGTTTAACTGGACTTAAGCAGTTGTTTCCTTAAGCAGGTTTGAATTTGAGTATCATATACCTCCAGAGCGTAGCACTTTGTATTTGTTTACCTTTCATTTAGCCTTGTTGGTTATATACCAGCTTGTAGTTTATCCTATTCCAGTTGAATGTATCTCTGAGGAGACTGTATAGTTAAGCTCTGCCAGGATATCTGTGTTGCTTCAGTCTCTTCAGGGTAATGAGAGGGGAGTGAAGCAAAGTGTTTTTCAATTTCTGTATGAATCTCTGTGTTAGCTCAATAGAGATACTGGGACATTAAAGTAAGTCTTAGAACTGAACAGAATTAAAAGTATTCAGTTCAGTTACACAACATATGTCACGTATGAATTAGCAGACCATGAGAGTGTGCTTACTGGTTCTGTGAAGTCTAAGGATTCACCTTGGATACATAACAATGGAACATGTGTATGAATAGCATTGCATGAAATATTTCTAGTTACTGTTTAATAGGCTGCCTTTTAATTATAATTTAAAATAAATTGTTTAATTTTTATGAAGAAATATAGGAGATATCTGTATTACTTAATTACTTAAAATATATTTTAGGTAGAAGATTTGAATAATAAAATAACTGCACAAGCTGATGAGAACATAGAAATATCAGATGATTGTTCTGACTTGGTTAAAGCTATGGAAGAATTGGTAAGTTCTTTATTATTTTATTTAAGTAAAATGTCTGCATACTTGCTTCTTCTGTGTTGACCTGACTTATTCTGACTTATTCTGAAAGTGTCTTAATGTTTTAATGATTCTTAGAAATCCACCAGGGAAACTGATTTACAAAGTAGAAAGCAAAAGCTTCTCAAAATCAATGAAGCACTGGACATTTTGAAACGTGAAAATGAAGGAATCCAAGGAGAAAGTGAAGAGTTTTTGCAAAAACTTGGAAATTGGTAATGTTAGCAATATAAATATTGGAAGCAAGTGTTGTTTTATCACTGAAAGTACACCTATAAAACAAAACCTTACTGTTATTTATTATTTTTTTTCTGTAATACACCATTTCAATAATATCAGATTGCCTTAGGCTGAAATTTATCACTGGCATTTTTTGATCTTCATTTGAAAGAAGCAAAATGAAAATTCTGCCAAAACCAGAATACATAGTTTGATAAAACAAAATTATGAAGTTTCTGAAATTCTCTTTGTTAACGCAAGCCTCAGTTCCAAAGGCATTTCAGTAAATCTTCTATGAACTTTACTTGTTGTTTTTTTTTTAATTTATGATATTTAAAAAACAGAATCTGAATATTGTGTGTCTCTATTTTTCTTTGAATTCTTGTAAGATATTACGCATTTTTTGTGGATCCTCAGTTTATTGATTCCAGATAGCTGTACTTTAAGCTGTATTTTGCATAATGTTCCTAGTGCATTTATAATATAACAGCAAATAAAACAGATTTTCAGTTCTTCATTTACACACCAGTATCTTGTTGGTTTTAGGTATCTTACAAAAAGCCCAACAAAAAGAAAGAGTGCTCTTTGCATGGAATTTTATTTGAGTAATACAGAAATCATAAATCTTTGATCTTACTGGGGTTCTTGGCTAAATAAGATGAGTTCTAAAGACTATAAATATTGTTCTCTTGGGGGTTTTGCCATTAAGTGCCACACAAGAGGCAGGATGTTTGGTAAAGCTCAAAACTCTTAAATGCTCTGATGTGCTGCTCATCTCTTGCCTGATATTGGCAATATTTGGTATGTCATATCAGTACTGTGATACTCTGAGCCTATCATTGTTTCCTGGTTTCAGCTGAGACAGGGCCAATCACATACCTGTGTGTTGGTTGTTGCTGAGCAATGAGAGCAGCTGCCAGGTTACACCACAACAGGCTGTAATTATTTTTTTTCTCACAGTGAACTGCCAATTTCTTTAAACTCCTCCAAACTTATGTGGCAGTTGTCAGAAAAGAAGTGAGATTGTCCTTATAGTTCAATCTTTGTTTTCAACGAGGAACAGAAAGCAGTGCAGGGATGACGTATTTGTCTTACATTACTTCATTTCCTCAGTATAGTAATGGAAAGAAATAAGTAGTTTTTATCTTAGTGACATTAGACCAGGTAAACACCAATGTATCCCAGCTACAAAGAAGGCTAATGGCATCCTGGGCTGTGTTGGGAGGAGCATTACCAGTAGGTCAAGAGAAGCGATCCTTCCCTTCTACTTATCTATGGTGAGGCCACATCTGGAGTGCTGGATGTGTTCTGAGGCCCTCAGTAGAAGAGAAACATGAATGTATTGGGGAGAGTCCAACACAGGGCCATGGATATAACAAAGGGCCTGGAGACCCTCTCGTAGGAGGAGAGGTTGAGAGCTGTTCAGTGTGGAGAAGTCTTGGGGTGACCATAATAATATTTGTAAATGCATTATGAGAGGTTTAAAGAGCATGTAGCCAGGGTCTTTTCAGTGGTGCCCAGTGCCAGGACAAGAGGCAATGGACACAAACTTGAACAGAGGAGGTTCAAGTTCTCTTCAGAGCACCAGGAGCGCTTCTGTGCTGTGCAGGTGATGAAGCACTGGCACAGGCTGCCCAGAGGCTGTGTGTGGGGTCTGCTGCTCAGAGACCTTCAGCAGTTGCTTGGACGTGGCCTGGACCCCTGTTCTGGTGTCCCTGATGGAGCAGAAAGGGCCCTGCCAGCCTCAGCCATTTTGGGATGCTGTGATTGTATGATAAAGGTTTACAGTGGGAATGAGTAGGTAAAAAAAATGGCTGTATGTAGTTGTTTGATACGAAGGAACTATCAGGGCTTACAGTCACGAATGAAGTAAGTTTAAAGTTTTAGGGAAGAGCTTGGTGTATTCAGCATTGTATAAATGGATGATGAAATCCTGCCTTTACTTTTGATTTTCAAATATTTTAGCTTCACTTATTTAATACTGAGTTTTTCTTTTAGTAAGCATACTTCATAAAAGAATTTTATTTTAACAGTTCAAGAGCAAAGGAGGCATATCAGTCAGAAGTCAAAACTCTCAGCAAAAGCATAGAGGAGTCTGAAGATCAAATAAAACAACTAAATGAAGAGCTTTGTAAAGCTGAATTATCTTATAATGAAAAAAAAGCAAAGTATGAAGAAATCCAAGAAGAAATAACTGCAGAAAAGATGACTAACAAGGTTCTACTTTTTTTTTTATTATTTTAATGTGGAAGAAAAAAAAAACAAAACACTTCTACTGCACAGAGTTACTAGGCAAGCGACAAAACAATAAGCAAATAATAATCTAGGATTTCTATATTTTTACCACGTATTTTAAAACACTTGAAAATCTGAAAAATTTGAAAAACCAGTAAGGACAAAATAAATTGCTTATTAAATGGTCACAGAAAATGTCAGGCTAATTAAAGTTTACAAATATTAAAGCATACTAAAATTCTGCTATTTGTAGGTAATTCAATGGGAATACTAACAAGTAACCTCATTCTTATATCACTAAGTGATCAGAAGAATTTGCCAATCAATATAGTTTTATGTGATAGCAAATGTAGATATTGTGCATGAGATACTGCATTAGAGTAATTATTTAGTTATCATTAGAAAGTATTTCATTATCCAGAATTGAAATATAAATTCGTTCTTATATATAGGTTTTGCCATGACTGTGTTTGTGGATTTTTTTTTGCTTGACATAATTCTTAATAAATAACATAGTACATATGCATTCAGAAATATGTGAAGGAAATAAAAAGAGGAATTTTTATACCAGGGAGATATAAATGGTGTTTAGTATATTTTTCATTAGTGTTCTTCTACTGTATATGAAGTATAGATTGCCTGGAAGGAGGAACTTCAATATTTTCCGTAACAATTTCAAGATTTCCTAACTTTTAATCAGGAAAATTAAGAACATTCATAGTATTTTCTAGACTAGTATGCATCGACATATTAGGCTCTTCACATTTTTCCTAAGTAAGCAAATCCAAGCACTGGACTCTGCCTGAAAAACAGAAAAGAGGAATTGTTGGATGTGATTTAAAACAGAACCAGTTGAAAGGCTTTTTGAGCCAAAGGGAAAAACTGTAAAACATGGGCTAGAAAACTTCAGAGCTTTTCATTGTGCCAGGTTGTCTTCTCTTGCATCAAATTTATATTACTGGCAATATCTGAATTTGCACCAAGTAGGTTTGCCCTATAAATTGTATTTTTGGTATATTATGCTGTTCTATGGCTGTATGTTTTAATGCTAAATTTGTTCTGTCTTGTTTGTATATAAATTTGTCAAGCACCGTTTTCCCTGCATTCTTGATGGTGTGTGCTGAAACTTGCACATGAATGGATGTTCAACTGCATGAGCAGGGAGTCTTTTATGGTGTTTTTTTTTTGCTTTTTACTGGGAACTTCATGGGTGCTAAAAATTAGTCTAGGAAATAAGGATTTTAGAAGAGTTTTAGGAAAAAGTCCCTGTTTATTTGCTTAATTTATATTTTTCCCTCAATTATTCAAATGTAATTTAGGATTGATGTTTAGTAATCCAGATGTTGTTAAAATCAGTGCTTCTGGTCATCTATTAATCTGACATTGTCTCTAGCAGCCTTCCTATTCAGATGTATTTGGGAAAGGATTTGTCACTAGTTCTTATGTACTTTGCATGTTTAATCTAAAAACTCCTATTTAACTTCCCTGATGGTGCTTTTTGATTTAAATCCACAAAGTTCAGGATCTTTTCTGTTTTGCTTCTTTTAGACATCATTTCATATGTTGGAGGATACAGTCTGGCTGCTGACAGCTTCCTTTCTGTTTAGTGGTATTGATTTTTCTATTTGATGTTTCCAAAACATCCATCAAGACCTGATTTGCATGTGCTTTGAGCCTCTAGTACGATATATATAAATAGTCTCTGTCTAGCTTGCAAATATTTTACTTTTTCAGCTATCCTTCATAACATTTCTAATATACTAACAACAAAAAAATCCATTTTTGAATTTTGACTACAGCGTTAATTTTTGGATTTTGTTGCTCCTTAATCTCCCTAGTCAAGTCATAGATAGGGTTAGTATCCTGGGCATGCAGCCAATCAGAAATGTATCTCATTTATGGTTATGCATTTATGGTTAGAGACAGAATTTCATTTTGTTTGTGTTCTAGTTTCTTTCTTGGCAGAACTTCTACATTAAGCCATTGTTAGTGTCCCATCTCCAATGATTGCTTTCTAGCATCTCTTAAGTTGATTCATTACCCTTGTTGTTGAGTATCTCCATTTCCAGCAGCATCAGAGTTATCATTTTGTTATCAGCTTTAATGATTATGGTTAATCTGTGGTTAATCTCAGCTACTATAATAGCTAAAGTTGCGTGGTTATATTTTCAAAACTTAAACACATGAAGCCACATACAAAGGTGGCCAGTTGCAAGAGCTAATTACAAGGTAAAAGTTCACAAGAATCACAAGAATCACAAGGTTGGAAACGACCTATAAGATCATCCAGTCCAACCGTCTCCTCATCACCATTGCCCCCACTAGTACTAAAAAAAAGTTGCTAGTTCAGTGAGAATGCAAGGAAGCTAAGATACCTCTCTGTCTATGCAATAGCTGAAGAGAGCTGAATTTTAAATATGCCCTTATAAATGATGGTGCAATTTTAAGTTGATTTTCTGGTCTCTGCTGATGTTTTGTTAGAGCAATTACCCCTTGATGTGTCTGACAATGCATCTGTCTGTAACCACCAGTTAAACTGTCTCTGTGGGCCACTGAGCAGAATAAAAAATATATTCACACAATCACCAGGTGTTATCATCAGTCATTCTAAATGATGCTGCATTTTGGAGAGCAGTCCAGAAGCAGTCCAGAAGCTACAGTTCAAAGTTCTAAGGCTCAGTAGATTTAGATTCAGATAGGTTTATGGATGTGTTAGGGGGGTATGAAGGCCCATGGACACTGATTTTTGCTCAGAGTTTTCCTTGGAGGAAATGTATGAACTTTCATCTGGAAATAAAAGTCACACAGAATCACAGAATGGCCCAGGTTGGAAGCTCTAACACCCCCACCACAGGCAGAGTCACCAACGTCCCCATTTAATACCAGACCAGGCTGCCCAGGCCCCATCCAACCTGGTCTTGAACACCTCCAGAGATGGGGCATCTACAACCTCTCTGGGCAAAAGACAATGTCTACCACTTATTGATTACAGGATTTCCTCGAAATGTACTTTCTACATGAATGCTGGTCTGCCTGTCTCCTTTTCCCATGAAGTTTGTAATAATCTTTTTTTGATTGGAGGCTTGAGAATAATCGTATTATTCTATTATTAAATAATTGTATTATGACCTGCTCATGCAAGAACATCCCTCTCTAAGTGCTGATGGCACGTGCTTCCAGAATGTAGATACAGATGTGAATTAAACATCTTGAAGAAATAGATTTCAACAATAGAAGGGATTGAGTCTGTTTCTAACTTTATTGTTGGCGACATTATGCCTAGTTTTGCCTAAATAATGTCCTTAAATTCACTTAAAAGAAAACAGAAAAGTCTAATTAGGATTTGGCTTACAGTGTGATCAGGTATATTTTAGTTATGATGATCTGCTAACGTGACATACATTAAACTAGAGGTTTTCAGTGTGCAGACTAGACTAATTTATTTGACTGTAATTCTAGAAGTGGTGTGAGTAGAACGCTCATATAAGAAAAGGTTGAAACGTTCAGATTTTTTTTCTAGAAATTATGAAAAAAGTCCCATCATAGGCTGACAGAAGGTATTGAGATTGTTTAAAATCTCAACATTTGATGTTCCATATCAGTTTAGGTGAGCCACTTCAGCTTCTTCATGTATGTTAAGCTCAGAAAATGACTAAATAAATAGTTACTGATATATTTATTCAAATTTAAAATATAGTCTTCCTTTTCTTGTAGTCTGTATTTATTTAACTACTGTGCATGAGTAAGTGTTGTAATTTCATCTTTTGTATAGTTCTGTGATAATCTAGAGAAAATTTATAAGTTGTGCTTGTCCTTACTGTGATGTCATTGCTGTTGTCTATTAATTTATTTTCTTATGTGTTGCATATGACTTTTTTTTTTTTTTTTTTTTTTTTTCCCAAAGAATCTGGAGTTGAATCTTATAAAAGAAATTCAAGATGCAAAAGAAATTTGCAAAGTGATTCAGGTAAATATGACATAAACCCATTTACTTGAAAGCTAAGTTTTTCTTCTGTGTTCTTTTTACTTTCTACCATAAATTAGCTCTGAATACATTGTAGCCAATTTATATAGAAAGGTAATGGGTTTTGCTAAGTAACTGAGTTTGTTGTTTTCTATATCCAACTAGGAAAATGCAAATACTCATGAAAACTTGGACCATAGTAATTGTATTCAAGATGTTTGCAATAACTTCCAGTTTGCTAGAAAAAAAAACACAACAGCTTTCAATAATAATTCATACATGGAGAGACAGTATCATCTGAATTTGTATTTTTCTTCAGTTTCTGTAGAAAGTACAGACTCCTACCATACTTGATACTGATGCATGTACATACAAAATGAGCCATTTTAACACCATTTGATTTTCCCCTGGTGTGAACTACTTAATTCACACAAGATATGCCACTGTTACTTTTTTAATTGTCAAATATAAGCCTTTTTGTCTGGTCTTCACTGCTGCTTTTCAACAATCCTCAGGCAAGCATTGATACTATTTCAAATTTTCTTACTGAAATTCCAAGTAGGACATTGCCATCCATTTCCATCCTTTGGAAAATCAATTCCCTCAGGTTCCTCCCTTGATAGTATGTGTAACAATCGTATTACATGTGTTGCAGTAACTGTCAGTTCTTAATGTTTCAAGTAAGACACGGAGTGGAAGCTCCAGGACTGTTTTCTGAAGAAATCCTCAATTTCTCCATTCAGTGTCACCAGTAAGAAACAGGGAGGGGGCCTTAAGTTGGAGTTATCAGAACCAGGCTCTAGCTTCCATCTGATCAATGATAGTCTGAGCAGCAGCTTTCCAGACAACAAGATAACAGAAATTAAGAGATTACCAGTTGGTCTTCTAAAGTTGGAAACCCTCTCTAGCTTCTTTCGTGGTTGTATCAAACAGAGATAATCAAAAGAGATAATCTCAAATGCTGCTCTTGGATTTACTGTGCTGTGCTGACCATAAGTTCTTCTGAGATCTTTGTTTCTCCTCACTCCCACACCCTTTTTTTTTTTTTTTTTTTGAGAGAGAGAGAGAGAGAAGTCTGATCCTTTTTATTTGCTTGTGGATATTCAACCTCCAATTGAGGTTACAAAGCTTGTTCTCTTCCATTCTGTGACTTTGAACTTGCAAGAAAGTTGCAGTAGAACCTAGCACATACATTTCACGCTTCTAGAAAGAACACCTCCAGGAGGGATCTTGCAATTCCTTTGCATCCCTGACATAAGCAAGAAGTGTTGAATGCTCCTCTTCTAAGCCTTGTGGTGCTCAAGGTTGTCACCATCCTGTGTCTTTGTGGCTGATGCCCACCTTCCCTCTAATTCTTAGACTTTGCTTCAGAGAAGGCTGAAGGGAATGCTTTTCGTCCCAGCTGCTGCAGCATAACAGGTTTTGTTTGCTGCTTCACTTTCTTTGGATTCATTACTGATAATTTTCTATTATTCATTGGAACTAAAAATTGCTGCCTTCTCTCTTGGTTCTTGCAGAAATCCCTCAGTAGTCATTCTAGCCTACTTCTTTCCTTCTACAGACAGGAACAGAAGAACAGTTCCCTAATGGGATATAAATTTGCTGCTGAGAACTTTTTTCATCGCAGTTCATGTGTTTTCACAACAGAGGTTCATCTTTATAAGTATCTCATACTTCTTGTGGGTTCACCTTTGTATCTTAGACTTCTTGTAATGTTCATTTTCGACTACAATTTCTTTAACTATTTTTTTTTCCCAAAACTAATAGAACAAAACATAACGATGATAGCAAAGGCTACTGAAAGAGCAAAATCTGTTATTAACAACTGACTATAAAAATGCGTAGCAGTTTAAAGGAGAGTCTTTTCTAAGGTAGCTAAAGGGGATTTCCTAATGCCATCTGAGTATAACCACCATCAATCCAGAATTACTTACGCTTATCTGGGGAGCTTTTCTATTCTACTTACCAATCATTTTGTCACCTGAAACTTAATCCATAACCTTCACCTAGCATAGTGAATTTGAAAGTTCTGTTGCATTAACTACTAGAAGCACTTCAAGTAAAGGTATGTTTGTAGACTATTAAAGGAGTTATTAAGGGATTAAAAGGATTTATTTTCCACCTAAAACTAAAACAGTAAGTTGTGTTTATGGTCATTCCTTGCCTTCTTTCCAGTAATCTTCCTGGAACTCTGGTTCTAAAAGGGGAAATCAAAATGGTGGCAGTTGAATTCCACTTCATTTATACATAGATATATAGATATTGGTTCTAGATATATAAGTTCTAAACAGATAAATAATTGAGTTCATGTGATGGTGAATTTGGTGTAGTAGAAATTCAAGTGTACATAAGACCCCTCTGCTCTTTATAAACAATGTAATTGCTAGTACATAATATTTCTCTTTCTTTCTCTTTTTGTATTTCTTTTTGGTGAGAGAAAGATGAAGTTGGATGTAAGCTGGCTCTTAAGCTGGTTGGTGTATTTCCCAGCCTTGAAATGTGTTTGTTTATTTTTGCAATTTTTTTTTCCTTTCTATTCTATATTCTTTCTTTTCCTTTTCTTTTTCTGACTGTTGGTTTTTTGTTTTTTGTTTTTTTTTTTTTTTGGTTTGTTGGTTTGTTTCCTGAGAACTTTCCTATGGTGATAGCATTTCCCATCAGAAAAGACTTCCTTTTTTAGCATCATTAATATTTGGAATTTTAATTCCTCTTTTTGGAATACTGTTCTTCTGTTTGCTTAAGTATTACTGTAAATTAATTGTCTGCTTCAATATAATGCTTGTATTTCATATTGTTTGTTGCTGATGCCTCTTCTGTGTTTGTTTGCCAGTTGTAGTGGCTGTTCAGCCTTTATTATTCACGTGCTGATTTAATGGCCAACTTTCCTTCATTCTGAAGACATCTTGAATTGCACAGAATTTTGTGGTCTATTCAAAGTATTCACTTAAGGATATAATTTTTTTTTTCAGATTTGAATTTTTCATGTTTAACTTATGCTTCTGATTTCAATACTGCAAGGTATTTCTCTATGTATTTCAATAAACAGGCCAGGATTAAAGACATATATGATGAGCTAGAGAAAAAGCAAAGAGAGAAACTAAAGAAGAGAGAAGAAGATATGAAGAGGATAGAAGAGCTAGAGAGACACATAGCTCATCTAGAAGCAAATTTTAAAAGAAATGAAGATCTATTTAATGAAAACCATAAGGTAAAAGTGGTAGATTCTGAGCCATTTCCTGACTACTTTCTAATTGTTATTACACCAACAAAAAAAAAAGTAAAAAAAAAAAAAAAAAAAAAAAAGAAAATTAAAAAGATGGAACAGAAGAGTTCAGAAGGGATTGATTATTAAGGTGTGTGATTGTGCTGTGATACAACAAAACATACAGCCTGATCTCAGCCTTAGAGTCCTGTCCTTTCTTGCCTTCTGTATTAGAAAAATCATTATTTCTCTTTTAAGTTTTGTGATTCTCTTTCTTACAAAAGGGAAGACTGTTTAGTAATTGCTTATTTCCTTTGTATCAATTTGTTAAGTTATAAGTTGAAAAGAGCAACCAATGTATAAGCCGTGGCAGGCTGGGAACCCTTTTCCATTCTCTGCTTTGTGAGTGATATTGATTTTTATTTTTTTTTCCTTTTTCTCATGAAATGTCTGTTTCATATAAGAAAAAGACACAGAAAATCTTAGTCTTAAAAACAAATCCTCAGCATTCTGGAATTGACTTTGAATAAAATACATCTTTCTCTTCCAAGGTCTGTATTCATTTTGCTTCTGGTAAAGCATTTGTACTGTCATACTCTGACGTGTTTTGAAAGCAAGGCTAAATAGATGTTTTCCTCCAGAAGTCCAGTAATGACCTAGTACAATAGCATTGCCCGCATGTGCTGGATGTAGTAATGATGCTAACTCTTCCTAAGGGGAAAACCTTGGGAAAATTTTCAGGAAGTAACCTTTCATCCAGAACAGTTCAAAAGAATAACAGGAACGACAATGGAAATTGTAAGACTGTGAAGCACTTCTTTTGTTACTACAGTTTCCTCTTCTAAATCTGACAATCTTGTAGGTCTTTAAAACTTTCCTTATAAGGAGTGTTGCAGCAGTGGTGATAAAAAAACAGAATGTACATTAGACGATGTTATCTAAATAAATTACTGTTTGAAACCAAGATATTACAGTGAGGGATGGTTTTGAAAGATACTCATAGTAGGTGGATCAGTTTATTCAGTCTTTAAAACTGGAGGCCTTAGGTGGACAATCGTTTCCTTAAGTAATGATGATAGTGACCAGTGTCTGTGGGAAACAGATGTTATTTTAATGAAAAGATGTGGAAATAGTCAAAATATGGACGCTAGAGTTTGATATAAGATGTAATGGCACTTCAGTGACTATTACGTATACATATATAATGTACATTTAAGAAAAACACTAAATGAAACCAATACTACCTTTCCTTTACAGAGCTGCTAGGATGTAATTTATTTGAAGATTTTTAATATTTTTTTTCTCATTAAAAACAATTCCATAACATTGCATTATTCTTTTTGTACATCCTTTTCTTGATTAGATTCTTATTCCTTTTCTTATTTTGGGGAATGGCTCTGACAACTAGAAACATTGGAAATATTTCATTTGTCTTCTGTCTTCTGCCACACGTGCAGCAGAGTTTAGCATTCACAGTGATCATTGTACAAATCAAAAGCACTAATTGTGAGCTGTCCTGTTGTCATTATGCTTCAATTAAGCTTTGCCTTACAAAGCCTTTGTTCTGTATGCCACCATGAAGTCATAGGACCATTGAATAGTGGTTTGGAAAGGACCTTGATCAGCTTGTTTCTACCCCTCTGCTGTGGGCAGTGACACCTTCCACTAGGCCAGTGCTCACTAAACTGCTCACTAAAGCAAGCAGTTTTTCAGCGTAGGGAAAATTACCTGAAATTTCCCTCCACACACACCCCCTATGTGCACTCCTATTTCTTGGCTGTTGGGTTTTTTTTCTGTCAAAGGAAATAAATATTTTATATACCTGAACTGAAAATAATCAGTTTGAAGGAAAGGTTTATCTCTTAAGTGTCTGAAAGAGGAGAAAATTTTCACTTGTCCGTTGTTCCCGTTCAGAAAAAGCAAAATACCTTCATTTTTGTTTCAAAATCAACACCCAACAAAACTATTGCTTTTCCATAATCTCCATACATCTCACAGCTCATGCTTTCAATCAAGTACAGTTAACATCTTTCAAGCCTTTTTAGTTTAGATACCTGTTTTTTTATTTTTGGTCAATGCCAGACACAAGAGTTTCTGTTGCCTCATCCATAAGCTCTTACAGAATCATTCTGCAATCATTTATGGTTCAGTTATCTGCCTACTGGTAAATAATTTGCCACAGGAGATCATCTCTATTTTTTATTGTTACTCTACATGAATTGTTCTTTATATTACCTACATATAGCAATACTTCAACACTTTGGGGGGAAGACTGGAGAATGTAGAATAGTTTGAATTTAGATAATGAATTATTTGATAGTTTGTTTTTGGTTCAGGTTTAATATGTCAGATTGGAAAAAAAGCCCTTCTCTAATAGCTAATAGTATTTTCAAAACAGCGCAATAATGGCAGTGACAAACGGTGTTAGCCCTTCCCTAGCTAAAACTAAGTGGAAACAATGTGACAAAGATCACATCATTAGTCTCCTGGAAACCTGGGGAGGTGTGGCATAAGTTATGTGTCATTGTCCATAGCTGTGTATTTGCTTCTGTAATAGAAGCTTGGAAACAGAGTTTGCCCAAGCAGATTTATATGTGAATGATGTGTGAGGTACTGGTAGTGCCAAACAAGAACTTTCTCATTGATTAAATGTTTAAAATGCTTCAGAATGGAAATATTAATACTGATTTTAATGTTTATTGTTATATAAGATGAATTGAATTTGAAATTTTGAATAACATAGCGTAGTTGTTATGCAATTATTTAAGTACCTTTTGTGATGTAATTTTTTTTTATTACATGCATTAATAATACTTTATATCATTTAGTATCTGATGCTCACACTAATGATGCAAATGAAATTAATACAATTGAGAAGAACTGTTTTGTTTGAGGTACTAATTAATAACAGACTGGATGAATGAAAAATACAAAAATCAATTATACAAATATTGCATTTTCCATCTTCTTCCTCTTCTTCCTAGTTCTCTTTAGCTGTATTTTTCACGAGTAAATGATAAGAAATAGTAAACATTTCTCCTTTGTATTCCTTCCATGGAAGCTATTCCGATGCGTATGCATTTTGGTTAGATAACTTTATTTGTAGCTTTCTTGGCAGAAAGAATGTAAAGAAGCCTGGGGAGAAGAGTGAGCAGTGATATTTTGTTGTGTGATGATAAACACTGTTTGAAGCACCAAAGATGTTTTCTCTTTTATGTGTGCATTTTTTCCTTCAAAGCATAGAGTACACAACATGTGAATGAGCATGCTGTGTTGATAGAAAAAAGGTGTGGAGGGGTAAACAAAAGTAAACTTAAGAATAGTAACTTAAGTAGTTTACAGCTAAAATATCTGATTTCTCTGGAAGGTAAGACAATATGTTTTGAATAATAACACATCTCTTTGTGGATGTTCCCTCCAGAAACTCTCCTACTTAAATCAGAGAGCACAAGAGCTAGATAAAAAGCAGAAGCAAACAGAACAACAGCTGAAGCAAAAAAGAAATATTCTGCAACATCAGTTAAATGCTATACAGGTGAATAATGTTTTTGTGGCCTTTTTGAAGTACATTTTATCTCAAAACTTAAACTGTCTTTTCTACACAGTTGCTTTGAAACTATGTACATGTAAATAGCATGTGCTTTTTTTTTTTCTCTCTTGTAGTTGCACTAATGTATGAGGTCCGTAGCCTTAAAACAGAGTAAAGTACAAAGCAGAGTAGATATCGGGGTCACTGAGAAGTCCTTTTCTTTCTTCATTTGCTGCACTGGCTCAGATTGCTTGAGGGGCTTTGGAAATGTAAAGGAGAAAATCAATAAGAGATGAAAACAATACTGGTGTGATAGAAAGTGCCTGCTAATTGCATGTTTGCACAGCAGATGGCATCTTTTTGTAAATGATGGCTTATATCTGCTGTATCAGTTACTAAACTGTATAATCCACTGAAGGGAATGACTGAATTTCATTACTGAACACTATGTTTTATATAAATGTGTTCGTAAGCATTACAAGAAGAAAGCATCTTCTTTCTAAGATATTGTTCATTTTTATTATTCTTTCATTTGTATATGTATAAACTTAAATTAGATTAAGCCTTAGATTAGATACTAAGCCTCAAAAATGAGTCATAGATTAAAATAAAAACAAAACAAAATGCTTTCATGTTGTTCAGCATATCTTTCACGAACCTGGTAATTTCTTCCTAAAATCTGACACTTCCTACTTGTGACAATCTTAAATTAAGGATTGGAGAATTCACAGGTACATTCAAGCTTCTAAATTTGATAGGAAAGACAGAGTTTATGCATCTCTTTCTGTGAAACATGAAGCACGCTGCAGGTTTACCAGAAGACCTCAGAACATGTGGAAGTGACTGATGAGTCACATACTGGTCAACGTACATATCAGCATATTGATATTCAGTAATTCTACATTGTTTTCCAGTGCAAATCATTCTTAGTCTTCAGTTTTAAGAATACCTTTCTTAGTAACTGTAAATAACTGTTCCACTACTTCAGGTAGTGTTCTGAGGAAATGAAACAAAAAAATGTAGAAAGCCAATTTTATCAGATCTCCAGAGCAATGAACTAGTAACGATATTTGGATACCCTTAGTACTACCTTCTTAGAGCTTTGGTTGGTATTCCTTAAGCACAGCAATTGAAGTTTTGTGAAAGGGGTGCTAGGCTGTTAGCTACTACAGCAGACCTTAAGGAGAGGCTGTTCAGTCTACCAATTTTTAGATTACAGAATGTAGAATAACTCAACGTTTTTATTTGTCTGTTCTAAAAACTGATTGCAAGTTATTTCTCTTCTGTAATAGGTACCAGATTGCATTGACCCAATGGCTAGTATTCCCTGGCCTTGGAAGCCAACCTTTTCACTTCTTATCTGCCTTCTCAGGATGTCAGAGACAAAATGCTTCTTCACTGGCAGTTTTGTTCTAACATAGTTCATATACGAATCTTTAGGAAAAAAAAAAAAAAAAAAAAGAATGAACAGGTCACAACTTCTTTTTGTATGTATTTACACTACGCTCTGATGCCTCAATCATCTCAAATTTTATTATTTGCTTAAGATTAGGGCCTGAGCCCTCTGCTCTGATATTACATATACTACAGGCTATCACATTTCCCTAAGTTCCTCTGATTCTAAAACTAACAGGGATTTGAGATTCTATATGGGGATTTGTGTTAATTACCGTATCTTCATTTTCCTTCTAATGATTCTACGTTCCTGCAGGAGACCTGAAATTTCCACCTTATCCTATAAAAAAACGTATTACATTTTAGAAAGTTCAAGAGGTCTTAAGGTATCTCATGTACTTCTGTGCTTATGTTCCTATCTGTAATAAAAGCTTTGATTCATCAATTTTTTTTTTCAGCCTCCTTTTAGCTATACCTTTACAAAACACTTACTTTATAAGGAAAATGATCATTAGGCTATGTACCAGGGTACTGCCTCAGAAAAATGGTACAGTATATTAAAAAATATATATATACTGACCTTTATTAAAATATTTACATATATTCTTTGTCTACTAAATGTTAAGGTCTTGAATTTTTTTTATTTCATGCAGTGTTTATAATTGGTGCATATTTAAATTATCTGAATATGTGTGTATGTATGGGAATAATCAAAAGGTATTTTCCTCCCTCTTAATTTAACCCATTTATGTAACTGCTTAGAGCCCATTAGTATGGTTACAAAATCTAATGCAGCTACTTTAAAAGCATAACCCAACTAATAGACTCAACTTCTTAATACTTTTGTACTGCTGCAGTGCATTATATTTACCTTGTTTATTGAGGAAGCTGCAGTGTTTTTTTTTACTAGATACTGATGCTATTGGAAGTACTGTTTGCTTTTGTCATGAATCTTTACTCTTTTTTTGATCCTATAACTGTTGGTCTCTTTTGGAATGAAAAAGATATTGCAGTGTAATGTCTCTTCTGTGGGTTAGGAAGTTTCGTTTTTAACTTGGTGTTTTTCAAAAGCTTAATATCAGAATCTCTTTGAAAAGTTGTGTACTTTGAGATGAATTTAGCAGTCTTGTCCTCTGTGCTTATATTCTCCGAAGTATGGAGTACAGAGTAACTCTGTTATGACAAAAGGTCAATATCTAAAAGAAGAAAGCTCTCAATTTAGGCAATTAAGTGAATAATGGCAGTTTTCAGAGATAATGACTACGCTACATTCTGCCTGGAGTTGGTGCCATCTGAAAATTTGTTTTTTTTCTTTAAAGATCAGTTTTTCAGGTATTTGCCTGAGACAGTTTTGCAGCATGTAAGCAATTTGATGATCTAGCAGTAAAAATGGCCAGTTAAGACACTGCCTGCACTGAAATAAACAGACCCAGGCTTGGTCAGATGTGAAAATTGCTCCTTTTCATTGTCATTAATAAAGTTGTTGCTGTGCAAGGCTTATCTGAAAGACTTCTATGTAAAAGAGCAAAAATTAAAGAGGATATGTATGTTATGTATTTTTATGAGGGTGATCTACAAACTTACAAACATACATGTACAATATAAGTGACTGCAGAAATTGTGTCATAATAAAATGTATGGTTATACGGTAGATGTGCAACAAGTTGATGGGCTGTAACTAGATGGGCAAAATCATGCTCTAATAGAAAAGCAATTATTCTGTTTCACTAAGTACTTCAACTGCCCCTCTAGAAGCAGTTCTGTTTCTTTGAGTATACAGTTTATGATTTGATGCCCGTTATCATATTCTTAAAATACAGCACTGGGAAATCTTGCCCTCCTAGTTTATATACTATATGCTTTTTTAATTTCCAGGAAAAACAATCATTTTTTTCTAGTCAAATTGATGAAAACTGTCTCACTGTGGAAAATTTAAAAAATGAACTTAAGGAACTCGCTGAATTATGGAATATGAAGCAAACACAGATGGAAGGTGCAGAAAAACTGTTAATCGATTTACGGTAAGACCTGCCTGTTACGTGAAGCTGTAAAGGTATTTTATTGCTTTTGTAAAAGTAATTTAGTAATTTTACTTTATTTCTATTTCTACAGGTAGTTTTATTGTTTTACAGAGTTATTCCTAGGAAATGTAATGCACTTTTCCTCAATAATTTGAAAGTATTTTTGTGTGTTTACTGACTGTAGTTGTAATGCATTTGTAGAAGTTATTCATTACACAATGTCTACCTACCAAACTGAATTTTGGGTATCAATATTACTTCTGGAAATCTAATAATATTCATGGTCAGTTGCATCTTTAATTAATGGTGGATTCCTCTCATTCTGTGTTCTCTCTGTTTTAAGAAGGTTGGATCAACATTTACTGTGACTGATGAGTCCTGAAAATAGTCTCAAAGGGCTCTATCTAACTGATTATGGAGACTGCCTTCTAGGCCACTGAAGCCTTGGAGGGCCATATATGCTGATTGCACAGCAGGCTTACTCTTCAAGGAGAAAGGTGAACCTGCTATGCAGTGTCAAATGGAAAACAGCTTGGATTGTTGAGTAGTGCAGAATAGCTAAATAATGAAAAAAAATTCCTGGTGTCATTGTAATGCACTTTGCTGTCTGTCATCTTATTCACTAAATATACTATCAATGTTGAAAGATCTTTGAGAGATTATTGCATTAAATTCTTGTCTGGAAAAAAAAAAAAAGTGATACTATATATAGATTTTTAACTGAATTTGTGGAACAGAATTACAGACTTACTGAGGTTGGAAGGGGCCTATGAAGATCATCTAGTACAATGCCCTTCTAAAGCACGTTCCCTAGAGTATGTTACATTGGCAAGCATCCTTGTGGATTTTGAATATCTCCGGAGAAGGAGACTGTAACCTCTATAAGCAGCCTGTTCCAATGCTGTGTCATCCTCAAAGCAAAGAAGTTTTCTCATGTTGAGAAGGAATTTCCTGTGTTTCAGTTTGTCTACGTTGCCTCTTGCCATGTTGCTGGGCAGCACTGAAAAGAGTCTAGCCCCATACACTTTAGCACATGCCTTTTAGATATTTATAAGCATTGGTAAGATCCCCTCTCAGTCCCTCTTCTCCAGGCTGAGCAATCCCAGGTCCTTCAGCCTTTCCTCATAAGGGAAGTGCTCCAGGCCCCTCATCATCTTTGTGGCCCTCTGCTGGACTCTCTAGAAGTTCCCTGTCTTTCTTGAATTAAGGATTCCAGAATTGGTTACAGTACTCCAGATGTGGCCTCACCAGGGCAGAGTAGAGGAGTATGATCATGTTCCTTGCTGGCTACCCTCTTGTTTATGCACCTCAGGATCCCATTGGTCTTCTTTGTCACAAGGGCACGCTGCTGACTCATGGCCAACCTGCTGTCCACCAGCACAATCAAGCCCTTCTCTGTAAAGCTCATTTCCAGCTGATCATCTCCTAACCTGTTCTGATGCATGAAGTTATTCCTCCCCAGGTGCAGGAATCTATGCTTGCCCTTGTTGAACCTCAGAATGTCCCTTTCCACCAACTCTCCAGTCTGTCTAGGTCTTGCTGAATTGCAGCTCATCCTTGTGGTGTATCAGTCAGTTCTCCCAGCTTTGTATCATCAGCAAATTTGCTGAGGGTACACTGTATCTCTTCATCCAGGTTACCAGTGAGTATTAATGGTAAAAATATTCAGAAGACTTTTTTTTTTTTTTTTTTCAGGCTGTTCTACTTTATTCTATTAATTTTGTTTTGACTGATATGTCACTTGGTATTTTGTCAGGTTGTTTTAAGTAAGTTTTGTTTAGCCATTTCTTGTTATATTTTGTGTTAGTCTTCATAAGAGTGCTGATTCCTGCCTTCACAGAAAAACTGATATTGAAGGACTGCTTCTGGTTTTGCTCTTGGCTATTTTTCCTTTTTTTTTTTTTTTTTTTGGGGGGGGGGGGGGCCATGCTGGCTAGCCTAATCTGCTGGATCTGAGGTAAAACAGCCCCTACTTTTGCTGTCCATCTTTATCGTTATCCTTTTATAGTTAACTTCCTAACATTTTCTTCTGAAGAACAACCCTTCCTTCACTTATTATTATTTACCAGCAATGCAATAAAAGGACTAAATAACATCTACTGGCATGAAATAGAAAAGAAATATTGACACAATGTTTTCAATATAATAATAAAATTATTATTATTTTTTTTTTTAATTAACATATTTGTCTGCAAAACTGAAAAAGATCCCATCACAAGTATCCCACCTGGAAAGTTCTTTATACCATTGGCTTTGGAAAAATTATGTTTGCACTCTTGGAGTAGATAAAGACATGTCCTCGTGTCATGAAATTAAGAATGAACATTAAATATATTAATTCCACATTTTTTAAAAAAATCTCATTGAAGTTTGGTGCCAATAAAATTAGAAGGATGATGACCATATCCTGTGAGCTGAAGGTTTTGTGAGAAGCACACTTCCTTATGTTTCTCTTGCCCACTCTTTTTGTAGGTTTTAAGAAAAAAAAATATTTAAGAAAAATGAGAGGAAGTGTTATTACTTATATACATTAATTATTTTATATATTTTGTATACTGCCTAAGGCAATTCATCTTCATTCAGTGCAGCCCAGGCAAGCTAGATAGCTGGACATCCATGTCTTAGATGTTTCAGTTTTCTGCAGAAATCTTGTTCTGTAGAAAGTCTTTGATTGAAAAAAGACCATGCTAGGTAAGGACAGAGACAAAATAAATAAATAAAAAAAATAAAGACATGTATGTACAAATGATGTGAAGCTTCCTTTTTCTGTCTCAACAAATAATAAAATACTGTTTACCCAGTGTGACATGAGCTCATTCTGTGTCTCAGAATATAATTATTTCAGCAAATGTTTCACATCTAGTAGTAAACCAGTCCATTCTCTAGAAGGTTATTTTTAAAAATGCAAGTTGTTATGAAAATTGAGAAATTTGTATTTCTTGATAGACTCATAAGTGCTCCACATATTCATGGATAAGATCAATCATATTGCTCTGTATTTTTAAAATGGTACAATTATTAGGAAGAGGACTGCCCATTTTATCTGTTATAAAATTTAAAATTAAACCTGTATGTAAAGAATGAAAAACAGTGTAGGATAATCTCGTGATTGCTTCATTGAATTTATTTTTTTCTTTTAAAGGAAAAATCTAAGTGGTGTGATGTTTAAGCAGCAAAATGTCCAGACAGTATTTAATCATTTCCAAGATGATCTAGCAGAATATGAAAAAAGGTTAAAGCAGGAAGCAAAAGTATGTGGAGAGTTACTACAGACAAGAAAGAAAGATCTGAAAAATTCGGAAGTGAGTATTATCAGATCTGTGTTTCTTTATCTGAGAAATGATGCAACAATTTTTAGTTAGTTCTGTCTCTTTTTTAGATGTAAAAAATGGAGTGATTTTATCAAAAGTTTGAAATTAGTAGTATCTTGTCAATATGCAAGTATTCTAAGTGAAATAAATTTATACTTTTCTGTAGTACAGTTTTACATTTCTTTGAAAAAGAAGTGATTTTAGGAAAATTATAAAATGATGCGTTTGCTTTGGCACATTTAGTTTTTCATTAATGTTTAGGATTCTGGTATGCTTTCTGTAATGTATTTTCTTTCCCTCTGATTTGTGGATACCTGTAGGAAAGGAAAAGTCATCTCTTCTGCTAACTTAAAAATCATTTTATTCTTTTCATCAGGAGCTTAGTCTTGAACAATTGTGGGTAAGATCAGCATCTGTAAGTTCTCATTCCTCTTTAATCACCTATTTAGAAGAATAGTGCTCCGTGCTTTATGTAAAACTTTTTGAACTGTCAGTAGTGCTCCACAGTAGAACCCTCATCTGGATCTTAGGAATAGCAACTGATACCAAGAAGATGGAGCCAGATATTAAGTGGGCATCATCAGAGCCAATTGAGGCAGAGGTATAAAATACAAAAGAGTAATAATCACAAAATCTTAAAAGAAATCAGATGCGATACAATTATTTATTGTTTTCTGCATTACTTTTAGAAGTAAATCGATGAAAAGATGAGCATTCTTGATTCTCACTGGTGCAAGATGAAGTGCTTCTACAGTGATATCAAATCTGAGTTTTATTTTCTTTCTACTGATGGGAAACTTTTAGCCTGATTTTTGTCTCAGCACTGCATAATAGAGTTTGGAGTTTATTATTCTGCTGCAAATTGCATTTTCATCAAAGTCTGTACAGCTTAGAGTGAAGGAAATTTTTTTTTTAAATTAGGGATTGCTGCTTTATAGCTACTCATTGGGATATCAATCCTTACCAAACATCAGTCTACAGTCTTGTGTTAAATTAATACTAAGGTCAAAAATACGTGCTAGTATTTCAACTTGCTCATTTTTATCTTACCTTCAAAAATCACTGTAAGGGTTATTAGAATCATAGAATCATAGAATCACCAAGGTTGGAAAAGACCTAAAAGATCACCCAGTCCAACCGTTCACCTATTCCCAATAGCTCCCACTAAACCATGTCCCTCAACACAACATCCAGCCTTTCCTTGAACACCCCCAGGGTCGGTGACTCCACCACCTCCCTGGGCAGTCCGTTCCAGTGCCTGACCACCCTTTCTGAAAAGTAATACTTCCTAATGTCCAGCCTGAATCTCCCCTGCCGTAGCTTGAAGCCATTCCCCCTGGTCCTATCACTGATGACATGAGAGAAGAGGCCGACCCCCAGCTCACTACAACCTCCCTTCAGGAAGTTATAGAGAGCAATGAGGTCTCCCCTGAGCCTCCTCTTCTCCAGGCTGAACATTCCCAGCTCCTTCAGCCTCTCTTAGGTGAGGTACCTTTCTTATCTCTTTTAGAACACAAGATTTGTTCTTCTTATTGTTTCCTGTTATGTCTCTACTCCCATCTCCGTTTCATGCTGTTACAGGTATTGCATGAAGAGCTCTTAACAGTATTTCTTTATTGACATAATGTTGGGGTAATGAGATTACACCATGATTTTGATGGTTAAATGTAAGTAAAAATATTTTGCTGCATGTCCATGAGCCTGTTTAAATTTTTGCTGTAACTCTTTTCTGGTCTCTGTGATGACATCTCTTCAGTTAGATCTGCAGCTTGAATGGAGGCACACACTGTTACCCTTTGACTGTTTGCCTACTTATTACCTAGTCATTAATGTTATTGCTAGGAGTGTCTCCAGCAAAGACGGATATTTCTTCAGCACCTTATGGACAGTAAAAAAAAATTAAGCAGGGACTTCTGTTTTTGTTACCCAAAAGAAATGGGCAGAAGGCCTAGTAACAGTGAGTGAAAACGTTTAATAAACCATTGAAACTAGGATTTATAGGTGATTCAATTTAAATTCTAGTAAACTCAGGGGAGATAGCCATGATTTGTGGAGGTTGGAACATTTATTTTACAAAAATGACCAGCATAGCTGTCCAGGAAAGGTCACTTGCACAGTTTCAGAATTTTTTTTGCTGATGGCAAAAAGTCAAATAATCTAGCCAGCTAGGTAAACCATCCAGCCTATGATAAAGTTATCTTTTCTTATTTAATTCCCCCTCACTCAAAAACTCAAAAAACAAAACACTCAATTCCCCCACTCATAGATAATACAATAGAATGAGACGGCCTATTTTTAAGGTGAGATGTGGAGGTCTGATTAACATGATTTCTCCCATGGGGAGAAAACAAACAAAATCCCCAAAAGAATAACAGAAAAGTAAAGCACTGATTTCTTGAACGCAATATATAGGAGGCAGGTTCAATAGGTTCTGATCTAGTATTTCTAGGAATTCTGGTCAGACATTATATTGAATGAGAATTACCTGTCCTAATATAACAAAAAATTAAAGTAATTACAGTAATTAAAAAAATAGTACTTGGTTCCAAGTGTAAAAGCGTGCAAAAACTGAAAGGGAATATTTCCTGAACGGGCTGTGAATATGTATGGTAACACCGCATGTATTCAAAGGTGAGGTGAAAGCAAAACCCCAAGCTACTCAATGTAAGTTGTGTTGTTTAGTCTAGAAGAACCGCTGTTAGATATTTTGGTTGATTCAGGAACTGATTTAAAGGGGAGAAATGAACGTGTCAATGCCAAACACTAGATGTGCACATCTGTCCTGGTTTCAGCCCAAAGAACGTTAATTGTACAATGCTATTTTGATTCTTGCTGTGATGGGAACGCACTCGAGCTGCTTGGTGGCAGTGCTGTCACCTTGATGGTGCAGGGAGGGGCAGGGTGAGGCCAGTACAGATACATAGAATCACAGAATTATAGAATGGCCTGGGTTGAAAACCACCACAGTGGTCATCTGGTTTCAAACTTCCTGCTGTGTGCAGGGCTGCCAGCCGCTATACCAGGCTGTCCAGAGCCACATCCAGCGTGGCTTTGAATGCCTCCAGGGATGGAGATTTACCTCCTTGGGCAGTCTGTTCCAATCTGTCACCAACCTCTAAGTGAAAAACTTATTCCTAATATCTAACCTCCCCTCTCTCAGTTTAAGGCCATTCCCCCTTGTCCTGTCACTATCCACCCTCGTAAACAGTCATTGCCCCTCCTGTTTATACACTCCCTTCAGGTATTGGATGACCACAATGAGGTTGCCCCGGACAGTGCCTTCTCTTCTCCAAGCTAAACAAGCCCAATTTTCTCAACCTTTCCTCAATGGAGAGGTGCTCCAGCCCTCTGATCATCTAATGAGGCCGGGGTCATTCCATACCACGTGGCACCACATGGAGTATAAAGCTGCAGGCAGTGGGACAGGGCTGGCTGCTGCTTGGGGTGCTGTGAGTTGGTCAGGGGGGTGAGTCCTTGTGTTACTGCAGGGTGTCATTTTGGTGCTGCGCGTTGGTCAGCCAGTGGTAAGGAAGTGCTATGTGGCTGCATACTGTTATTGCATTTTTGTTTCTATTTTCCCCTTCAGTCTTAGTAATTGGCTCTTATTTCACCCCATGAGTTCTATTTTGTTTCCAGTTCTCTCCCTCGTCCAGAGGTGAGGCAGTGAACAAATGGCTGTGTGGTGTGAGCTGCTGCCAGGTTACACCACAGCAGCAGTTGACTGTTTAGCTTCAAGATTAAAATTACAGTAATCCTCATTATCTTGTTTTTGAGGCAGGTATAAGCCTGTAGGCCTAATGGAGAGGTCTATGTTGCTGAAAGGGGCGGAAGGAGTATTGAGGCTGAGAAACCCCGTTGGAGGTCTATGCAAATGTCCAACTGAATGTCGTTTTTGTGGTGACTTGTGGGTTTTGTGAGGGGGAATGAAAGCTGGTAATGGAGAACAAGAGGAAAGGAAAAACTTGCCAAGAAAAAGAGTTTGAATGGCTTGACAGAAAGAGGATCGATTGTTCAAAGATCTTAATAAGAAGCCTCTCTATTCTGGGGTCTAGAGAGGACTATTAAATCCATAGAAAAGATCTCTTACTAAGAGATAAACTGGCCAGGAACCAGGTGAGAAATTTAGTAATTTCATGAGAAAGCTACAGACTTCTTGTCAGAGCTGTGATGGATTTGGAGTTGAGAATTAGCCTTGGTAGGGGAGAATCTGCATAAGCACATGATGGCCCTAGAACTGCTCTGGAAGAAAGAAGTATCGTGAGGAGATTCCTGTCCAGAAGCAATCTTATCACGATGAGGACTAAATATCATGAGAAACCAAAGAATTGATGTGTCTGGTTTTTGCAGGAATACACATGGTGTATGTTTTGGCTGAAGAGCTGAGTCGCAGCTTTTGCAGACCTCCCAGACAGTCTTATCATGGGAGAAAGTGGTGCCAAGTGCTAAGATTGTGACACATTAATTTAGCAAATGTCACAGCTAAACACAAGGTGTGATTTTTGTTTTCCCAACGTGCATTCTACTAAATGTGGTAAAATTTACATATGTAATGATAAAGTTATACCTTACAGGCATATTTTATCACTGTGCTGTTTGTAACTACTCTCATAGCATCTCATTACCTTATGTTCTACAGAGACTGTACAGTCCCCAAACTATCACATTGCCATTTGGTTCAGTGCTGATATGTGCAGTATTAAACACACAGATAAGAATTCTTTGACATAACAATTCATAATGAGTGTTGGATCACGTTCAGAATGATTATATTGTGCCTTGTTTTCTTAACCTGAAAGCAAGCCTGCTTTTCTGCTGCTAATGTGATTATTGTACTTCCAATTACAGTAACTGTAAAACTGATTACTGTTGTTGTTGAAGATTGAGCGAGACAATTTGAATGACCAACACTCTCTTGAAATGTGAAAATGCGTCCTCATTAAGATTTGCTATTGGCCTTGTGATCATATATTTCTGAAGTGCGAGTGTATGAATTTTTGAATTCAGACATCTGAATATAGTGGATTATACATTTGAGAAGTGCATTTAGTTTTGCTATCCAGAGCATTAACAGAAATACTGATTCTTTAACTTTCCTTTTGCTTTGTAATCAGTACCAATATCAGAATTTCCTAATTCTATTAAGTAAGATTAGTCTTCTGCTAAAAAAACCCTTACCACCCAGTAATGTTTCTAGATTTTCTGTGAATTTGCTTGAATGTTGGATGATACTGGAAAATAAGATGATAGTAAATTGTTATTTCTTTTGCATTGTACCTTTGTGAGCTTAAGAAATGTTCAATCTAAAACTGAAAGTGAATTTCTGAGTCATATAGAAGTGCACCTTGAAATTCCTTTATTGGAATGATGTTTTCAGCTTATCATGATGTGAAAAGCTTAGAAGTAAAGAAATGCACCTTTTTTTCAGTGTAAATGTTGTATATAATGGAATAAGTTTTTAATAATTTATTCCTAGAAACATATTCAATCTGCAAATATTTGATCCAAATGTTTTGACCCTAACTTAAATGTTTTTTGTTTTAAAACAAATCCGCATTGTTCCTGTGAGCACTTTTTTTTTTTTTTTTTTTTTTTTTTAAATAGAAAAGCATTTTCCTTCTGGGAAATGATATATCGGAAAATCCATGACCGGTTCTAACAACTAGTCATGATATGTTATTTCATCAGGTATTGAGAGTATTACTAATGACATAATGTACAAAATGGCATATTTCAGAAGAGATTCTTACAGCAATACAGTCATACAGTGCTGAAAGCTGAATTAAGAAATAGGGAGAAACTAAGTTAGATGCAAGGGGCTGTTTATCATCATGGTATTAGATAAAATCCACTGGGCGCCTTTTATCATTTACTATTCATCTATTTAGGTCATTTTTTCTACTAGTCATTGTTTTCAGTCTTGCTGCACTAATATGTTCAGAGAGCTTCCATCTCTTTCAAAAAATTCTGCTAATCAATATTAATGTTACTGAAGAGCTTTGTTTCAGCATATCCATGTAAATGTGAGAGTTACGTTTGAAGATATATGACAAAAAAGGATTTTTTTTAATACCTAGAGAGCCATTGATCCCTTTAGGCTATTCTCTGTGTGTGTGCGAGGTAAGGATAACAAATAGTCTGGCCATAAAATTGTCTTTAATTAGTTGACTCAGTGGCTTCCAGCAGTGTGCTATGCTGGTATGTGAGACTCCCATGTTACAAGATAGGCTTTTGAATCTTAGTCCATGCTCCTGGGTAGACTTAGCATATCAGCTTACATGCTGTCCTGTGGGAAGCACTGGCAATATTACCCAAATAACCATCCCACTGATTTTATTGGCTCATGGGGAAGTCATATCCTCTACCTTCTGAGGAATACACAGTAATACAATAGTTAGAGGTTGGGTGCCATGAAAATAAGAACGTTCTCAGTGAAAATGAAAGAGACATAAAAGGAGAAAGCTAATGCAACTTTTGAAGGATAGTTTTGTTACTTGACTGGAAAAAAAAATTAATATGAATAATCATTGCAAGCACATTATCCCTTTATCCCCTTTTCTATTTTAACACAGCATCAATTGGAACAATTGTAACAGTATAAAAATAATTTAAAAAATTAAGTCAACTATCAGTTATTCTTTCTGCAGACACAAAGGCTTTTTCTAAGATGCAAGCAGTTTTTATTATTTCTTCATTCATAGTATTTCAAAAATACTTTGGTCTTTACCAACAGTGTTATTCTAATTCGGAAGACATTCCTTTCTGAAGTTTCATTGGGGGAATAGAAATGTTTTCTACGATTTGTTTTAACATTATCTAAAATCCAGAACAGGTCTGAAACATATCTTCTGAAAAATCATAAATAATGCCTGGAAGTGTCAGCACGGAATAGCCAGAGGATGTGTGCAGGGTTGGGAGCTAAGGAAATCTGTGAAAAAATCAGCATTATAAACATTTGAAAATTATGATCTGGGCACATTTTTCTAAGATATACTTTTCAGTCTTAGAACTTTTTCATTTCTTTCTTTTTGATATATTTCATAAATATATTTATATTTATATATATATATTTATATTTATATTGCATAAATTTCAAAATACAGTAGTAGGCACAAAGACATTTTAAAATGTCTTAAGTGGGTGTGCTCTTCATTTTGTTAAGACTGTGTAAGTTTCTATATTTATATTGTGGTAAGTTCTCAAAATGACTTTACTCATTTTCAATTAAAGTAACTCAGAACAGTGCACAATATTAAGTATACAATGTCTCTCAGTTGGAGAAAAAAATCTTGTCCTGCTATCTGAATGCCTGCACTGATTTAAAACAGGTTAAAAACAGTTAAGCATATGACAGTTGTTAAGCATACGACAAAGCATGCCATGTATCCAGTGTGATGAAGGCAATTGCTGAGACTTTTCTATTTAAGTATGGGTTGTTGTTTTTTTTTGTATTTTAATTTATTTTGTATTTAATTACTCACGCCTTAAAACTCCTGCCATGGTAGTTAAGCCTTTGTCTTTTTTGAGTGTACAATAGCGGTCTTTTAAATATTTTATTTGTACTGGATGCAACTGCATATGAGAATTTCACCTCAGAAGGTGGCAAGTGAGCATGAAGAAGAGTCACAGTGTTCTCTTAGGGGACCTCTAGACCATGGTTAGTCATTCTCTCATTAGTTAATTCTAAGGACAGAATTTTGACTAGTTTATGCTGATAGAATGTGTGCAAGGAAACCACAGATTGCAGTGCAACTAAGTCATGATTCAGTTTAATGTTTCATGGAAGTAATAATTTGTCAAATGTAATATTTTTGTTGTACAAAATCTGATATATGTCCTTTATGCAGTGCATCTGTAGCACAATTTCGAGAAGGTAATATTTACGGCTTAATATGATGTGTGGTGGCTGTGGGGCTTCTTTGCCAACTTTGTGTTTCTTATTCCAGTTCAAAAGTTAGAATAACGAATGCTCTCCCCCTGATTTGGAGCTTAGTATCGTCTTTAGGGTTGCTTTAGCTCATTCCTAAGCCACTGTATATAGTTCAGGTTTGTGAGTACTTGAGATGTTTAACCAATACTGAATTTCTTGAGTAAATCCACTGCATGAGTAAGATTTCAAAAAGCAGGCAGACTAGTTAAAATTTAAGGATGTAAAATCAAAATATTTTGGCTTATGTGAGTCTAGATTTGTTTCATAACTTTTTCTTTTCTTCCTTTCAAGCCAGTCCTGTTCTACTAAGGATTTGCTACTGAAATAAATCATATGTTAGCACCACACAGTTTACTTTGTAGGGTTTTTTGTTTGTTTATGAATGCCACTAGCGCACACTGTCGAACCACTGTTGCACGAAAGCAATAGATTGGTAGATATAATGGTAATGTTCTCTACTGATATCATTTTGAAAATTAAGATTGCAAGCTTGCACTTGGAAATTTGAAAAAGATTTGAGATTTACTACTGCAAAATGATTATACACATGTCCACTGTGCATATGTGTTTAGGTTGAGTTAAGCCTACAGTGTATAGAAAAACTGAAGGAAAAGGCAAGGCAATGATATCATATACAAGTAATGGGCACAAACTGGAACACAGGAAGTTCCATCTTCACTGTGAGGATGATAGAGCACTGGAACAGGCTGCCCAGGCATGTAGTGGAATATCCTTCTTTGGAGATATTCACAACCCACCTGTATGCTTTCCTGTGGACCCTGCTCTAGGGAAGCTGCTTTAGCAGGGGGTTGGACTAAATAGTCTCCAGAGGTCCCTTCCAACTCCTGTGGTTTCTGTAAGTCGGTTTATTAC
>NW_024884253.1:40815457-40858399 GCF_019232065.1 Centrocercus urophasianus
ATGTTCTGAAGATTAAATCATTCTGAACATTTGAATGTACATGCTTCTAATCTTTGTCCATTTTCTGGCAAAGAAGACCCTAGGTTTGGCAGAATCAGCTTTTGCAAAGCAGTGTTGCTGTAGGGAATCATTGTGTAACAGTGATAATTCATTACTGCTCCTTTGTGTGATTGTCATTCCTAATTGTGAGGAGATTGACTGGAATATAGGGTACTTTTCTCAGGGAGATGGCAGGGAGCGTGGCACATTGTAATCCTCATCATCTGATGGCTTTCAGATTTTTGACAGCTTGGGATAGTTACTCTTGGGCCATATTCTGTGATCAACTCAATACAAAACAGTTCAATTACTGGAAGAGTGCAAAGCACATGCTTGCGGTATCTCAGTTTCACCTGTCCCTGCATGAACTTTAATTTCAGCTAGAAAGCCACAGAAGAAACTGTTACATTTGAAGGTCCTTTTAGCTCTGGAATTGGAATTTGTAGCAGTGCACTGATATAAGCTCAAAGCATTAAATCAGCTCTGTGACTGCGACTTTGGTAACAGACTTAATCGAAATGGTCAATACTCAATATGCATGTTTTTCTCACTGAAGATCAAAGCCGCATATCAACTTTGCAATAAGAACCAGATTAGTACCAAAATGAGGTTTGAGGTTTTTACATTTTTTCAAAGTGTACCAGTTCATAAATAGACAAGTTTTTTTAAATTTAGATTCATTGTTCATTGGCATTTAAAGTAGATGATGTCTATGTGGCAGTAAGGCACTGCAAAACGTTGCAGAAGTCTCATCAGTGTGAATTATTTTATTTTAGTAGCTTCATATATACAGGAGAAAAAAAGATCAGATCCCCAGAAGTTTTGGTAACTGTACAACTTTTTGATTTCCAGCATTTTGTGTGGAATATTGCTAAGTTTAAATAATCATCTCACTGCTACTGTGAACATAAGGTTATTAACTGTCATCAAAAGCATCTACCTTAATACTAAGTCTGTAATCTTGATTTGCAGAGACATAAGAGGAGAATTGGAAATATTTTTGTGTCAGAAGTTAGATTTGATGCAACTTTTTATGACTTTTCTCTATGTAAAGATGAATGATAACTGATAATTTCAATTATGTTGATAATCTCTTATTAAACGTGGTTGGACCACTTGTATTTAGGGAAAACTTTTCTGAGAAAGATATAATTTTGACTAGAAGAGCATAACCTTCTGTCTTTTACCAATTGAAAAAATATTATTTGAAGATCTGAACACATTTTGCTGTTTTTTATTGAATTTTAATTCTAGAACTTTATTGTAGTTGCTTACAAATTCATATTTTAAATATTCTTTCTAAACAATATAGTTATTTTCAGGAGAATTCATTGTTTTCTGGATGCAACACTGTAGGACTGGCAAGCTGTTAGAGAGTGTGAGAGTAACTTGAACTGCTAAAAAATTTTTTAACTATATGACTTGCATTCTGACCCCATAGCGGAGCAGCCCCAGGCATGTGCCCCTTGCTCAGCAACAACCAAATCGTCAGTGTGCTATTAACACTGTACTGAAACCAGGGCACCGAGAGGGCAGTGTTGGCTCAAGTGATGGGAAATAACTGTATGCATTTTGATACATTTGGCTAAACACAGGACTCTGAACAGCAAAAAGCATGTAGCTGTGCTTTCCATTTGATAAAAGAATTTGAAAATAAAATCACAGAATCCTTTGAGTTGGAAGGACCTTTAAAGGACATCTAGTGCAACTCCACTGCAATGAACAGGAACACTTATAGTTACATCAGGTTGCTCAGAGTCTTGTCCAGCCTGACCTTGAATGTTTCCAGGGATGCAGAACCCATCACCTCTCTGTGCTGTTTCAGTGTCTCACCACCCTCGCTGTGAAGGACTTCTTCCTTATATCGTATCTAAATCTCCCTCTTTCATTTTGAAACTGTTTCCCTTGTCCTATCACAGTGGATTCTGCTAAAGAGTCTGTACCCTTCCTTCTTATAGCCTTCCTTTAGATACTGAAAGTCTGCTCCCAGTTCTCCCCAGTGCCTTCTCTCCAGGCTAAAAAACCCCAGCTCTCTCAGCCTGTTTTTGTAGGGGAGGAGTTCCATCCCTTGCATCATTTTTGTGTCCCTCCTCTGGATGAGCTCCAACAGGTCCATGTCTCTCCTGTACTGAGGACTCCACATCTGGACATGGTACTCGAGGTGAGGCCTCACCAGTGCAGCACAAAGGGACAAGATCACTTTCCCTTGCCCTGCTGGACACAATTCTTTTAATGCAGCCCAGGATACAGTTGGCTTTCTGGGTTGCAAGGGCACATTGCTGGCTCATATCAAGCTTACCATCCAACAAAATCCCCAGGTCCTTCTTGGCAGAACTGTGCACTATCGTTACATCCTCCAGCTTCTACTGATAAGTGGGTGTTGCATCAAGTGAGGTACAAGATCTTGTACTCAGATTTTGTGAACCTTGAGACATTCTCCTGAACCCACTACTCAGGCCTGCCTAGGTCTCACTGGATAGTGTCCTGTCCCTTAGGTATGTCAACCACACCCCATTATGTCAACCACACCCCACAGCTTAGGTGTAGCAGAAATGCTATTGCATCTTGAAGCAGTGATTGAACACCTAATGGGAAGGCAGAGCCAACCCAGGGGAACTCAGGTGCATACAATGAACCTGAGTTACTGAAAGGGTTGAAACCAGGATCCACCCCTTCCCAGACTTCATTTAAGGGTTGGCAGTGGAGGCAAGAGTATCTCACTGGAGATCCCTGTGTACCTGAGGTCTTCTAAGGGTGAGTGGATTCTTTCCTTTGTTTCTATGTCCTCAGCTGTTGCATTTGAGAATATTTTCATTTGCTGTATCCTAGGACTTTTCTACTATGCTGTTATTGCTGTACTTTCCTTTGTGTTATGGCAGCTATTACATTAGGGTAATACAAAAAAAGAATTATCGATTTATGCTTGCTAGACCATTTTCAGTTGATATAAATACATGGCTTGCAAATTTTCAAATGGAAAGTACAGTGTTTCAGTCAGGTAATCAACTTAAAAACTTGATCATGTTTCTTTACTGGACATAATCCCCATTAACGGGGTAAAATATCATTTGCTTCTCCATCGCACCTCATTCATGTCCTCGCTTTTTGGCAGTATGCACATTTTGAAGAAGTATTGTTAAGGATGAAGTACACAAGGAGTAAAATTTTGTCAAAAATCTAATGAACAGCTGGAAACCTCACTAAGAATTGTAGCTACTGCAATCAAACCAGACTGTGTGTTAGTTTCACAAAAACAAAGTCAGATATCCCACTAGATTTGTTTTTGTTCCTCTCTCTTTTTGTAATGTTTTAAGAAAACTTTTTAAAATTAAAATGTTTTGTCAGTTATATATTAACCATATATGTTTTTTGAGGGCTGCTTTAAAAGTAATGCCTCCTGTTTTATTTTATTGGCTTGTAACATGGAAGATGGATAGCAGTGGTATGGCAGTAGAGGCTGAACCTTCCTGGCAATGTTGCTGTGTGATGGGTGGCAGAGGAGGAGCAGTCTAACTGCTCCTGCTTCCATGTCCTGTGTGATGTGGAAGTGTGTATGAAGCAAACGTGTCACTGAATTCCTTGACGCAGAAGAAGTTGCACCCATTAACATTTATCAATGTATGCTGGAAGTTTACATAGACCAAACACTAAACGTGAGCGTAGTGAAGGCTGTGGGTGTTGTGTTTCAGAAGTGGACAGAGTGGGTTGTCTTCACTGGTGCAGATTGTAAGTTGTAAGCATGGCGTGCAGGTTCTTGTTCATTGCTTGTGATAATGCATAGCTAATGGTGGTGACCATATTGAAAAATAATGTTTTGTAGCTGAGAATTTCTCAATCAAACAGTATTATTGTGCTCTTTCTATCTATTATTGTTTCCCTGGAAATAAATAGGAGGTAGTATTTTTTAAGTGACCTACGTATATGTGGCCCGAGACAATTTATATTTTTTAAATGTGACCCAGGCAAGCCAGAAGGCTGGACACTTGTGTCATAGTCAAATACAGGAGACTTCTGCAAAGATAATCTCGTTTTTGTAGCCGTGGCTTACTTGGCATAGCAAAGAATAATACTCCTTTTTTTAATACTTTCTTATGCTTTTAAACCACACAGATCTGTCAAGAAAAATAGAAGGTTCAGAGCTGAATCTGCCATCATATGATAGAGCAACTGTATTTACAAGTCTTTAAAACTGTTTTATTAGAGAATGAGGAATTTGAAGCCACAGTGGCTCAGCAGGCAATCCCCTGGTGAAAAATAAATAACAGTGACTGCGTAGAAGATCTTTTTGATGATTTTAGCATCATAGGGGAATATAGACAATTGCCTTAGGCCAACCAAATTCAGTAAGCAGTCCAGCAAACAACCCAAAAAACTGTGTCATTGCAATATGTGATAGAGAAATGACACACTAAGTGTCCATTTTTATCAATTTTGGGATATAGGACGTTTTCTGGCTGAAGAGTCTTATAATAATTGTATTGGATTATCTCTACAAAGAAGTCATGAGGGGATGTGTAAGTTGAAAAAGAATTGTGATTAAAGTCTTTCTTTTAAATTTAATCATTTAAAATAATGTTTAAGATGTCAAAGAATTCACCACTCATAACTAATGAGTATATGTTGTTAAAATTTCAAATTATTATATACTCAAATTTATAGTATGTTGCAAAACACATAGAATATACTTTCTCTTGTAAGTTTGGGAATGTATAATGAAAAATGAAGAGCAAATACCCTTCATTGTGTTACCATTCAGAAGTTTTATTGAATATAAAAGCAGAGAATTGTAGTTAGGTGACAACAGTGTTATACTGAGGTCAGCATATGCTGTAGATCAAAAAGATGAGTTTTAATTAGTCTTATGGTTTGAAGGAGAAAAAAAAGTTCTGATTTTTATATTAATAAGTTGAAGACGCTGCTTTAAAACTGAATCTGTTGCACATAAAACCTATATATATATATATTTTTTTTTTTTTACAAATTCTCATACAAATCACGTTTATTGAGTTGGAAATGGTTTATGAATAGTTGTACAAGATTTCATTTGTACATGATGTGTACATAGATGTACATCTGATAGATGTATCTATTTCATTATGGGAGTTCAGAAGAAGGAAGGCGAGGAAGGACAGTTCTAACATGGAGACATTTTAGACTTAAAAGATACAGCAGGGAAGACATGGAATGTGTTTTTGTTTTCTCTTAGAAGTATCTCTTTGCACTTATGCTCCTTACCACTTTCTTTAGTGGATTAGTAGTGGAGTTGATGTAGAACTAAGCACCCCATTGCACTATCTTCTTTTTTTTTTTTTTTTTTTTCTATAGAAGAGAGAAGGAGTCAACTCAAAAACCTGTCCATGTCATCTCCAAGCTGGGATTGTGCTGGCCAGTTCTGTGTCTACAGGACGTGGATATGATTTATTCAGACTGTTGGGAACTGAGATTTAAGGCCATTCCAGCAGAACTGTTTCCCTCTGCTTGTTGGAAGAGGCAGATATTTTGATAAATTATGGCATAATTATTTTATGTTCTTCCTATTCATTTGGAATGTGAGGTCAGAACGTGAGGGTTGGTTGTTTTAGCTGAGAACAATAGGATGTGTGACGTATGGAATCCAAAATTGTCTAGTCACCTATTCGTGATATAATAAAAATATTCTATTCTTCCACAGTCTTTAAATGTTGTCAGTCACCCTTTTTCTTTTTTTTTTCTGTTATCAAAAATAAGTCAGCTACGTGATTTACTCATGCTGATCTCAGTAGCTGGAATTTCACAGCAAAAGGTGTGGAACTTAGGAGGAACAAATGGTTAAATTAGATGAAATAGCACTTTTGAGAAATGAAACAGGTGTGATCAAATATGTGTCTTGTCTAGTTCTTAATAGCTTACCAGAACTTAGTTAATAGAACTAAAAATCATTATTTAAATATTATTCTGCTCTCAAAGATATGGTCTGATTTTCGGAGTAGTTCTGTGTGGAGCCAGGAGTTGGGCTCCATAATCCTTATGGGTCCCTTCCAACTTAGGATATTCTGTGATTCTATGATTCTAATGTGACTTTGATTCTTAAGCTAAATCTGCATCAGCAGTAATGAAAAGCTGTTTGATCATGTCAGAAGTTAAAGTAGCTGCTAACCACTTTGCATGTCGCTGAGCACAGGAATGTTTCATTGCTGTTTAACAGCTTTTCAATCCACGTATCCACTTAGAAGACATCTGTACATAATCAAAAATTAGGAAGAGTATTCTATTTCAGAAGTTTGGACAGGAAGGCTGGTAGGATGATACCAGGACTTATAAAAACAAACTAAACCAGGAAAAAGCACAAGATTTTTTTTTTTTTTTTTTCCCCTAAATCATTATTTCTTGCCTAACGTCATCTACAAATGAGTGTTTCAGGACTGTTTGCCCCAGAGGTACGAGTAAGTTATGTTAGGGGTTCTCATCCAATCTGATTCCAAACTAAGAATCCAGGTTTGAGCAGATTTTGCATGGTTCAGAATGAATTTGAAAAAAGATCTGCTCTAGTACCTCTCTCCTAGAATTATATTGATCATAAAAAGTTAAGTGCCTATTTTAAGACCTGTTCTTCCTCAGTTTCATGTAGGCTTTTGAGGCGAGTATCAGTGGATGCTCAAGTGAACTGTTCATACAGCATGACTTAGCAGATTTGATAGAGATGGATTCTCTTACTTCAGATCACAAGATTAATGTTTGACTAAAAGTCTTTTATTCTTTTTCTACTAAAAACTAATGAAATTACTACTGAGACACCACCAGGAAAATAATGAAATCTGTGATGGATTCATTGCGTACATCCAGATTAGCTCAAAAACCTGACTTTAACCAATATGTAGAAAAGAGAAAACTTATTCTTGGGAGTATTGATCTTTTAACATTGATTTTTTTTCGTTCTTTTAAATTTGTTCTACAGTATTTCACTAATACTGCATTAAGTTTTACACAGGTGAAGAAAGCCATCTACAGAGTTCTTAACAAAAGATCAGGACCGTGATACCTCTCTCAGATTTGTTTCTATCTTCATTTCTTCAGGACTTTTAGATATTGTAGAATTTGAAGGCTTTATCTCCCCTCCGAAATCTGTGCAACCTCATTATCTTCAGTAGAAACTTGGATTTTAAATGTATATTTAGCAGGATTACTTTTGACTATTTCTTTAATGCTTTGAATGCTGTGTTTATCTTGCCAACGAAAAAATTTAAAAGCAGAGGATATTCCCAAAATGAAGGACATTTGTAGAGTTACTCTTATGCAGAAACATGTACTGATATTCAGTTCTCTTCATGTCATTCCTAAGAGCTTTCCAGACTTCAGATTCCAAACATGCAATTGTTTTGATCCATGAGATTTACGGAATTGCTGTTGCATGGTGATATTCTTCTGTACTGGATAAAATTATACCTATTTTTTAAAAAATTGTTGTCACAAATAAGGAGGAGCATTATATTTGGGATTTTTAAGTCAATATTTGAAAATTTCAGGAATTTCTAAATTAAGCACAAATGTTCCACGTACATATATATGTTTTAAGGTTTGACTTATGTATTTCTAATGTGGCAATGATTTAGGCTTTTTAATAAGATTTAATTCAGCTGAACACTTGATGTTTCTAACAGTAGTAATCTTCATTTACATTATTGCGTGCAATTTTATATATAAAAACTTGAATAGCAATAGCATTATGTGATGAATGAATTCTAAGTATTAATAAATAGCTTATTTTTTAAAATGCAAGTTTTTCAGCATAGATGCTAAGTAGAAAATGAAATAGATTTGGTAGGTTTAAAACTGGTGCCCATTCAATAAGGGTGTTTTCATCTACAACCTGCAACTTGCATGATATTCATTATAGTAACAAAGCTCAAGACAAATTCAAATTTAATATACTCATATTTTCTGTCATTAATGCTGTCTGAGAGCTTTAGAATACGCTCTCAGTGTAACTGTAGGCTAACCTGTACCTGCTCACTGTCCCTTAAAATCTGAAATTACTAAGTTGTATCTACAGTCAATAATAGCAAAATGTTTTGACTAATTGATATTATGGATATTTTAGATCCAATTCTTTATGTAATTTTCTGTTTTGTGGTTACATTAATGTACTCCTTATAGTACACCTGAAAACTGTTATATGTGCTACCTGAGTACAGCAATTATATGCAATTAAATCATTAATAAATGTATGTTTAGTATCAGACCACTTGGCTTAATTAATTTAATTTGTCTGAAATGCATTGGATCGTGCAACAGATATTATTTTTACATTTGTAAAAACTATGTGTATATAGACAGAGGACTTTCAAAGACACATAAAGGTTCAGAAGTCTGTAACGTATGTGTAATAGCAGAAAGCTCTTTAGTTTTAACAGTGGCAAACATTTAATGCTGATCTTCTAAAACCATAGTATTGTGATATTATTTTCCTCATCCCAAATGCCAGTGTATGTTTGCCTCTCATTGTGTTCTCTATTCTACGTTCTCTAAAAACCTAACCTAGTATAAATCTAGGTTATAAACCTAACCTGCATAAATCTATAGAAAAATAGGAAACTGTGATTTATGTCAGCGCAGTCATTCCTAAATGAAAATATGAATGTTATCCAGTATCACAATGTTACTATTTTTGCCTGTTGAACTCCAGCTAGCTTAATATGTTATATAAACAATATCTTCATTTTTAATAGATGAATAATTGAGGTCTATTAGTTAGGTTTTGCTTGTTGTAATCCTATTGATTGGCTATCATCACAAATAATTATTATCTGTGTTAATACAATGTAGCTGCTTAGATATAAATTCTGTATTAAAAAGAGGAAAGAAAATAGAAGCTCCTCAAATCTTGTATATTTCGAATTTATTTAAAATGAGTATTTCCAGTGTTTGTATAATAGTGTGAGATATGGAGTTGAAACTTATTCTTTTAAAGTAAGTACGGATAATTCCAGCTGTCTGATGTACCATTCTTTAATAATTATTCTTACTCATTTGTTCTCATGACCACAAATGCATTTTGCATATTATCTAAAAGGACCAAATTTGTGATCATATTTATAAGATGATTATATTGTGTGTGGAGCCATTAGATTTTTTAATTTTTTTAATTTTTATTTATTTATTTTTTTTACCACATCAGTGGTAATGTCACTGCTATGCTAGCTTTATTCTTTGCCAGCAATATAAAAAACAACAAAATCATAGAAACATCGTGGTTGGAAAAGACCATCTAAAGATCATCTAATCCAACTGTTCACCTACTACCAGTATTGCCCATGAAGCCAAAATATTTGTTTGGGGAAAATTACTTCTGAAGTTTTACTGCAGAGTTTTTGACAATACAGTTTTTCAATTTGGCTTTGGAGATTTAAGGCTGAGACAGTGCTGTCTTCCATGACAACAGTGCAAACACCTGGAAGATTATTTGTAATTCTAATCAGTTTTTAAACTATTGGCCTTCATTACACAGCCCACAGAGTGCCTGTGGCCCACAACATGTATAATTGTAACCCACCATAAATTAGTAGCATGCCCTCTATAATTTAGTGTTGCAGAAGCTATTGTTTATCCAAAAGAACATTGTTATTGTGAAAAGATGAGTTACTTCTAGTATGTATACTAATTACCGAAATTTATTGTGTAACAATTAGATGTCCTCAGCCACTCATAGGAAAGAAATACTGTTGGGTTGTCAGCTTGTAAACCCACTCCTAAGAGCTGAAGCACTGGGGATAAGTAAGCTTATGTTTTGAACACAGGTTAAATTAATCTAAAGCTGTTTTGCTTTTTTGATTCAGTTCTTCTTCAATTTAATCCATTGTGTGTGAAAATGAGCATGGATAATAACACCTGTTCATTTTTAAAATATGGATATAATTGTATTGAGTAAATATTTGATGATACCACTAGCTACAATTACTTTCTTAGAAAGAACTGATAAGATTGCCCACTGTTTTTAGGGGTACGTTTTCTTCAGTTTTCAAGGTTTCTCATGTTCTGTGAATCTTCCTAACAGTAGAACACATTTTCATCTGTGGGGTGAAATTTTCATGTGGGGTGGGGATGATTTTTAAATGCTTTTGCACGATGCACATATGCAAGACAGCTCAGTGCTGTTTCAGATGTAATGAACAAAGTGTAATTCAGAGTTAAATCTGATGTCCTCTTTCATGATTGATTTCAGTCAGATAGGGGTTTCTGTGTCTTGCACAGGCAATATAAAATATTCTTATATTTTTATTTGAAATGAACCTAGCTCCAGTTTGCTGTGCCAATTAGCTTTCAAGGTTTTACATCAGAATGCAGATTTTGTTTATGGGTAGGTGCAATAGGCTACCTATGTAAAATAGGTTTTACATGTGCTAACTATTTGAAGAAGGAGTGCCAAAGCTGCTCTTTCTGCTTTAGCAGAATTTGTCCAGAAGGCTTAAAGGAGAATGAGAACTATTTGTTTCATGTTTTGAAAGCCAAATTACAACTTCATTTGATCAATATTTGAATTGTAGCATTTCTTTATTATACTGCAATGGTACCCAGCATCAGAGAGGGAGTGTATCAATTAGTAGGTAAGGATATGGTCATAAACGGCTGAGAACGCTATGAGTATTTACATGCATGAATAAAATTTGGAATGCTTATTATGAATGAATGCATCTTCACCAGCCATGTGATATGAGGTCTCTGATGTCTGACTATCATGAATGCATTTCTGATGGTGAGATAGGATACTGTAGCAGGAGGTCGGTAGTTTACTTCTCTCATGTTGCCTGCATCCTCACAATTAAGGAGCTTATGAAGAAAGGGTTAAGAAGGTGTTATGATGTTGCCAGAGTGAGGCTAGAATATCTTTGCATTTGATTAAGAGGATGTGACTCCCTTAAAAATCATAGACTCATTCAGATTCAAAAGAACTTCTGGGGGTGTCTAGCTCAGTGTCCCACTGGAAGCAGGTCAATGTTGAATTACAACTGAATTGCTCATCCCTGGATCTTGGTGTGGGTGTTGTTTGTTTGTTTGTCTTTTATATTTTTGTGAATGTCAACAGTCTTCATTCTTCGTTTGCCACAAGGCAATGTGCATGGGGGGCAGGGAATGGGAATTGCATATAAAGCCATTAAATGGTTTTGTTAATTTTTGTTACTTTTATCACTTATTGTGATACAGCTGGGTTGATATAGAGTTAGTGAAAATTTTACTTAATTTAGAATAATACAGATATTTCAGAGGCTGACTTGAACATTATAAAGGCATTTGCTTCTTATGCTTTTTACGATTACAGATAAATAAAAAGATGATGATGAAAATAATGATTTTTCTGATGTCTCTTCATGTAGTATTTGATGGTTATTCTTATTGTGTGGTGAAATCTAAGAGTATTAGTAGTATGAGAGTGCACAGATTTTCACAGTTAAATCTGAAGAATAATAATTTTTTTTTAAGTAAATGCTGATATTATTTTCTTAGGTCTTGTTTATGCTGTCCAGTATTTAAAATAATTGTTGCTTTGCATTAATGTTATAGACAACAGATATGTAAAGTAAGACAAACTTGGGAAAGCGAAATAAAATCACAAATGACATTTAGTGAGAAAACCATGAAAGGGAATTGTCTTTAATTAGTTCACAGTTGGAGATTTGTTCATACTGCTTATTTTAGTTAAGTCTTTCATTGGAGAGAAAAGAACTATTTAACTTTCAGGATACTTGGAGGGGGAGAGAATCTTGCAACACTTACCATATATATCTCTCAGATATACCTTGTAAAACAAACTTTTTAATGTAACCACGTTACATTAAACCTGGTATGAAGGTTTAAACCTGGTATAAGGTTATGCTACCTTAATACATAGTTTTTAATCTGTAAAGATTACTATTTGTATTGAAATTGACTTAGATTATTCTCAAAATAGTGTTACAGGAGAAAACTTTAATGTCCATATCTCTCAGTTTGTGCACTGAGGAACAAATGCTTTATAGCATTAGTACTTGTATGCCTGGTTTGATTTGCCTGCTGTATTTGCTTCTTAGTCAGCAGCTACTAGGATATCCACCCTTAAAAATAGCTGTTAATGCTGTCTTTCAAATAAAATTTCATTTGACAATTTATTTGACGTATAACAAAATATCTCTATCTAAATAGCTAAGAACACTGCTCCAAAACTGACATTCCACTCTGTTTAGTATGAGGTTGGACCTGAAACTTCACACCAAACACTAAACACTCACTACCAGGTTACTTACTACTTGTTACCATTACCTGAAATGTCTTTGCATTCAATAGTGGGAACCTCGGAAACCGCAACCACTACTTTTATCCTACAGCCAGGAAAGGAGCTACAATTGCTTTGCTTTCAATCTAATCTTCAATTTACTTCTACATCTGTGTCTCTTTCATCAAATGCGCTTTCGTTCTGCTAATGTATTTTTGAGGATATGGTTGAGCAGAATTAACTGAATACTGGTTCACGTGAGTTGAAGTTCTGAAGGTTAAGAGAATCTGAAAAATAATATATAGTTAGTAATCTTGCTGAGTAAATTAGGAGCTGGTATGTATGTTATGTACTGTTGAGATACATATTTGTATGCCAAGAGTTAGTTACTCACAGCAGTAAGTCCCTTTGTTTAGTTGCTTCTGAATATTTCTATCAAATTTGTTTGTTGTGAAATTGAAAAACGCATCCAATATTTCCACTCCATTTTCCTAGATTGAACCAAACTTTATGGTACACATGTGTATCTGCAAGTATTTACTATTCTGCTGTGAATAGGAATCTTATTTTATTCTATTTGCCTTCCCTAGAACTATCCAAGATGAGAAGAGATTATAAGATGAAAATGATTCTGATTCTGCTTTGCTAACAGATATTTATTGGTGCTACTTGTGTGCTGAAAGTATGGCATTCCTGAATTTTAGTTTGACACAGTATTTAGCCACAAGGGTTTTAAAGTCACTTTGACTTTTTTTGTTATTTTCTCTGATCATTCTTTTCAATATTTTTTGAGATTTATTGGCCTTTTGAAAACATAAATTCAAAACATGATTATTCATATCATCAGAAATCTTCAGGTTTTCAGTGGCAATCTTACGGATCCCACAAGAAGTAATAAATACAAATTTTTATCTTGTGCTCACCACAAGATCTAGATAGGAAACTTAACTATCTTCTCAAGAGTTTTCTCAGTGGTCTTTCCTTTGTTGTAATCAATTTTGATACTATTTCTAATACAAACGAATGTGGAAACACAGTATACATGTGAAGACAAGGTTTAATACTAATATTCTATCTTGACAGCAGTGATAAAAACTGGGAGGCTATGCCTCATTGTTTAGTGACAAAATTAATGGATATTATTATCCATCTTTCACTTCACCTTTGCATCTATGTTCTTGAGTACTGTGGACTGAAAATTGAACTTAAAAATTAGATATTACACAGATATAAAATAAAAAGTTATTACATGTATTATATAATGTACATAATATAACAAGTTATGTTTTGTATTTTTATTGTATTTTAATTCTTATTTTGAAATATCAAATAGGTACTTACGTGGGATGGAAGAAAACAAAAACAGTGGGAGTAGAAGAATCCATAGTTATCACAATATGTGAGACTGTAACATTCTAAATTACTTATACCACTAGTTTTTTAGTTAAGTTCATAGCTAGCACCTACTGACACTGAGGCTAAGACTGACAAACACTTTCATTTTTAGTAACTTGTAGAGCTTGTATTTTTTTTCTAATCGATATGGTACTGTGAACATTAAAGAATCTAGCTTTTGTCATTTAATGACTGTCTGAAGACTGTTACAATCTTGGTAGCATCTCAGTTAGAAAAATCCATGCTTAGTTATAGGTCTTCTTGATTGTTTGATGTGTAAGAAGGTATATGGCTTTTTTTTTCTGAAGAAAGCTTTGATGTCTTCTCGCTTTGTACTAAATCCATCAATATAAAAATACTGAATTATCTGAGGTCTTTTAGCCTATGGTGAGCTTGAGTTTTAATGTAATTTTGTCTAGGAATATCTTTTCACATCATACGCTGTCACTGAAGGATTTGGTTTTATCTTCTATTTTTGTACTTATTAACACCAGAATTGGAGGTTCTGGATTAGAAGGATAAAACTAGTGACAGTTAAAGAAGAAAACTGCTGTAAAGAAATACAGAAAATGTAAGAAAATACTTGTCATTTTGTGCTCTTACAATTAGATTGCTGCTGTTTGATGAGCTAGCACAGAGTGTGAAAGGACAGCGTTTACAAATTCTGAGCAATAGGATGTCTTCCCAAAACTGGACAGGGGTTGGTTATGAGGGAAGTTGTTTTCAGTGTGTAGCAGGAGGCAGAGGTAGACTAAACATTCTACTGTTTGTCAGGGGTCTCCTCTCAGATGTGACTACAAGGAATTATTTATGCTACTGTTCTTAGCTACCTTTTGATGAAACATATTTTTTTCATGCATTATGAAAGTGTTCTAATGAGACTAAACGTTTGCGTATGAAACTAACCTTTATGAGTATTCTCGTAAGTGCTAAGTGCCCTTTTGGCTGCTGTTTAAAATGTCAATGTTGGTTGCTCCAAAACACTTCCAATTTAATTCCATGGAAACTACAGCAGATACAAGAGCACAATAGTACTATTTGATAGAGCAATTTTCAGCTACAAAACACTATTTTCCCCCATAGTCACCACCACTAACTGTGCATTTTTGGCAGCAATGAGCAAGAGCTTGCTTGTGTGACATTGTTATAAAAATCTGTATCAGCATAGGTAACCCACTGTCACCACCACCTCACTGTGCTGATATCCACTGTTTGGTCTCCATAAATATTCAACAAGTCTTAATGATGGTCAGTGGGTGCCATTTTTCCTGCATGGAGGAATTCAGTGATGGCACCTCTTCTCCATACGCGCTTCCATGTCAGACATCATTCTGTCAGACTGCCCCTCTGCTGCCATCTGTGGCATGGCAACAAAATACAATAGAATATCGTTGAGAAGGTTCAGCCTCTACTGCTATATCACCAAGATCCACCTCTGATATCGTGGCCAGCATAACAAGATAGGTGGCATTACTTCAGGAGCAGCCGTTATAGGTTAATAAAAACAAAGCAAATACAAGAGGAGGTATGCAATAAGGACAACCCTTAAAACCAAGACACTTTTTCTAATGCTGTCTGAAAATGGCTTAGTATCTGCTGTATTTCCAGTATCTGTAGTGAGGGTTTCTTCAGTCTGGTTCTCAATAACTGGAAAGAAAGATCTATAAGGGTGCTAACATATGTCTGATTATCTTATAATTTTTTGTTTTTCATAGTTGTAAGTGACATGAATAGACTCATTCAGACTGGCAAAAGCCATATTTCTGCTGCGTGTTTTTTGTTTAAGGAGCATTGTATTCATATGTGAGCAGAAACTTACAGCCAAACATGTCAATCCAATGCTGTCTGTGGTGATGCTGTAGTCAGCTTCTCTTCTGAAAGTCATGCAACCCATGTTCAAGAATTCTACTTTGTGTATTACCTGATAAGGTCTGCATAATCAGCCCTGCACATAGGCCAAGTTTCTTACAAAATCCAGCATTTGTTAGACTGCTATATAACCTCAGTTGTAACTAAACCCCCCCAAAAAAGTATGCCATAGCCTCACCTTGGAAAAGAAGAGTGGAGTAATTGATAACAGAAGTGAAACAGTTTGTTTTTTTTTTTTTTAAAAAAAAAGGAAAACAACATTTTATCAGTATCTACCTGAAACTTTCATTCAGTTCTCAACTCCTACATTTAATATTCAAGTAAAATATTAGACCAAGGTATTGAATACCTTTTTGAGGTTTGCTGATAAGATCAAACAACATTTGTTCTGTCTGAGTAAAATCCTGAGGGAAAACAAACAAGAAGAAAGAAACCACAGCCTCTTTGTTTGATTAAGGTTCCTTATTTACTCTTACTTAGTTTACATAGTTAGCAAATAGCAATTAAGCCTGTAAGGTAGATTTGGGTACTTGATGTTCCATCTTCCATCTAGTAAGTCTGGACGTAGAATCGTATGCACATTGTTTGACAGTGTGAGGAAAATATAAGTTGCTTCAGTGGGTAATAGCATATATAAAGGACATTTTTTATTTAAATTTCTGAAAACAGGGAGTATCTTTTAATCTTGTTGGAAAGGTTTTTCTCTCACTTCCCAAAGGATCTGGTTCCTAAACAGCTCACTGGTCCTTCTGAAGTAACGTGATCATATGCATTTCTTTCTTGTTATTGAATCCCCTGGAGGAGATCATCAAAACGATTAGCTAATAGAACTCTATTTGTTCCAGATTGACTTCATGATTCTGAGCTTTTAGTCTTACTTTTTTCTTGCCTGCTAATCCAGAATCTCCAGTTTCAATTTTACCATCAAGTTCTCCATTCAAACTTTCAACTTTGACAGAGCTGATTTATTGTACATGGCTTAGCTGCAAAATAGTGTTGGAAAGACATTCAGTAATTGTTTCTGCTCAGCCATAAGTCTTTCAAGAGGAAAATTTAGGCCCTGAGATGGAAGAAGTTTTTCTTACAGATGTTGATTAAAGCCTTGCTTCAGTGATCCTTTAATCTTGGACTGTTTGCTGTCACTGGTATTTTTGAACTCTGTTTTGTGAAAGTGCTGTAGGCTACAAAACCCCTGGTAAGTTACTACAAGAAGGCTTTGTACATATGACAACACAAGATTTTAAATACGTTCGAGAGCTAAAACTGTTGAACTGTCACCTTTTAATTTGAATTCAGTGCTTAAAAATCTGAGCATATCACCCTTTGAATTGTAAGGAAGTATTTCTGCGTTGTCTACTAAAGAATTTGCTTTTTTACATTTTTACTTTTTTACATTTTTGGCAGCTGTGACAACTGCAAAAAATATTTAAAATTTTTTAAAATTTAAAAAAAAATAAAATTATAATAATTATAAAATGAAAAATACTTAAAATTTAAAAAAATTAAAAAAATATTAATAGGAAAATCCTTTCAGAAGAGATTAACATAATTGCAGGTAGATTTAATTAGTCGTATTTAAGGAGCAACATAGTCTATGAACCATTGATGGGCTCAAAGAATATCACAGTATATAAATACATTAAGAACATATCAATTTTCCATAGGAACAATAAAATAATTTTTGTTGGTTAGGTTAAGTATTTAAAATTTCATGATGATTCTCTTAGTTTTGTGAATACTCTGTGCCAGTATGAATCCCTGTATATGGATGTTTTTGCTTTTTGTTTGCACATTTTTATAATGGCATGCTGAGATAACCAGGTCTTGTTGTCCTATATAAATGGTGAAGGAATTGCATAGATTTGTGATATAAAAAGATTGCTTTCTTTCTCTTCTCTCTTTTCTCTTCCAAATATGAAACTTGAATGCTATAGCATTTGAATGAATGACACTAGAAACTACCTTTTCAGTAAATATTCTTTATCATACTTTAAAATTATTTCTTTATAGTTTGTCCTTCTACCGTATTTTTAATTTAATCCCTCCTGATTTTTCAATAAGCTGAAGTACAGTTTGATGTGTGATGATTACTTCATATTGTTTTAAAATTTCCATCCCAAGTTGCGTCTTGCAGGGTTGCCTGTCTCCACAATTATTCGCTTCCTTCCATATTCAATATTTTTTTTTAAATATGAATACAAAGTCAGAACTGCTTCCTTTCAATTTAATATCTGCATGAACTGCAATTGTTCCTTCTGCCCTCAAGTTCTCACACATAGTTGTTTTAATTACTGTAACAAGAGCCTGAATTTACCAGACCACTGAGGCAGAACAATCTACACCTTTTTCTTAAAGTGAGTAAACATGCCAGAGTTTGACATGTTGAGGTCCTGTCCTAGTGGTGTAGGGGATTTCTAGATTGCCATCAATAAGATAGGTGGTTGATTTCTGGGAGGCAACTGGAAACTTCTGGTTATGTGTGTATCCAGCACCTGTTTTACGTCTTTAATTTGACAAAGATGAAGATTGACTGAATTTTCCAGAACTTTTAAAATATTGATCCCAAACACTCTAAACTCCACAAGGGAATTTTTTTATAAACCTTTTTTTTTTTCTCTTGAGGCAGGAATGTGATTATTCCTAGTGGAAAACTTTGTCATTCATGTTGTAAAACCATTCATGTTGGTTCCAGCTACTTTTTCCAAATGTGTGACGTCTTGTAGGCTAAACTACTCGATATATCACTGCTTGTGCCAGCCATAGTTGTTCTTGTAAAAAATGTCAGCCTCATCTCTTGTTCTCCATAGCCTAAGTGTAAATGTCAAAATATGCCCATATTAGTTTTTTTGTTTTATGTGTTTCTACTTCTTTTCTAATCCCATTAATTCCACTGAATACTGCTTAAAGTTGTGCACAGCTGTGATTGTCTCCTGAAGTTTCTCTTCCTTGATAGTCATTCCTTAACAGTTTAAATGGTTTTAGTTCATCATATTAAGTTTGAATTAAAGAACACTAACCAATAGGACCTGTTTATTTTCTCCTTGCACCAATTTATGTAAGCTTCATGTTAAGGTTCCTATGTGGAATGGAGCCTTTTGGCCTACTAGTCCAGGATATACAAGCTGCACAGTTGCAGTTTTGGGTCACTTTTTAATCAATTGATTCTATCTCAGTTTTTAAGAATATTCATCTCTCTTTGTGTGCAGTCCATGTCCTTTCCTTTCTAAGAGCTCTTTCCTGTAAGAATGATTTATTAATTTTGTGCCTGACAGAACTGACATTTTTGTTCCAACCTTCATTCTTGAAATTTAATACAATTATTTGTATCTGCCTTTATGTCAGGAAGCTCTTCAGAGTTTTAACCTAAATCACTTTTCCACTTAAACCAATTTGCAGTAAAAGAATTTTTCGTCTTTTCTTTCCCATACTGTATCTCAGGTGTTTTCCGAAATAAGCTCTCAAATATGACTGACTTAAAACTGATTTCTTTATCTACTGCTTTCCTCCAGTGATAAGTTGTTTGTCCTTTATGCTGAGCTTTAACTTTCAGGGACAGTTAAGAAATGCAAACAAATTTTGTTATTTTAATTTTTACTACAAGATGATATTTTTCCTTGTATTCCCAAATCCTTCAGGTACCCAAGAAATAGGTTCTCAAAAGACTCAAAAGAAATTTCACATTTCTAGACCCTAAAAAATGAAACTATAGGATCATCTCAAGTTTCCACAGCAAGGGCTCTTTGACAGTGGTCTAAACTTAATTGTTTCATGCAGTCATGTTAGAATAAGTGTCTAGAAGCTGGCAGGTGCTTCATTGGCAAAGCCATAAAGACATTGAATAAGGAGAATATAGAGCTGTTATTAAAAATATTGCAGCATGACAGTTGAGTAGAAATGTCTGGAACTAGTAAGAGATAGATTTAAAATTAAATTTTTATATATATATATATATATACACAATATATATTTTTTATATATGCTATAATATATTTATATATTAACAGACATATTATTATTATATTATTATATAGTAATATAATATAATATGTATGTTAATATGTAATATATATTATATAATATAATATATATGTTATATTTATGTGTATATATATATATTTACAGTCAGTAGTAAATGTCTTCAGTTTCTCATAAAATCATAGAATGGTTTGGTTTAGAAGAGACCTTTAAGATTGAGTTCCAACCCCCTGCCATAGGCAGGGACACTTCCCTCTAGACCAGGTTGCTCAAAGCCCCATCCAGTCTGGCCTTGAATAATTTCAGGGAAGGGGCATCCACAACCTCACTGGGCAACGTGTTCTATTGTCTCACCAGCCTCTCAGTAAGGAATTTCTTTCTAATATCTAATCTAAATCTTCCAGTTTAAAACCATTTTCCCTTATCTTCTTGCTACATGCTCCTATAGAAATTTCCTCCCCAGCTTTTGTGTAGGTCGCCTTCAGGTACTGAAAGAACACTCTAAGGTCTTCTTGGGGCCTTTTCTTCTCCAGGCTGAAAAGCCCCATCTCTCTCAGCCTGTCCTCATAGGGGAGGTACTTCAGATCTCTGACTATCTTTGTGGCCCTTATCTGGAACTGATCCAACAACTCCATGCCTTTCTTGTGTTGGGGGCACCAGAACTGGGTGCAGCAATCCAGGTGCAGTCTCAAAAGCAGAGTAGAGGGAAGGAATTGCCTCCTTCAACCTGCTGGTCATGCTTCTCTTGATGCAGCCCAAGGTACCATTGGCCTTCTGGGCTGCAGGCACACATTGCTGGATCATGCTGAATCTTTTGTCAGTTGATGTCCCCAAATCCTTCTGCTTTGGGTTGCTTTCAAGCCATTCTCTGCTTAACCTGTGTTTTTGCTTGAGATTTGGAGATGAAAACTGATGGTTCTGAAAGTGAATTAAGCAAGTTTATGGAATTTATTCCAAAAGGAATAGCGCAGTTGTGCCATGCTCTCTCATGTCCTAGTCCAGTGATTGTGGATGGAGTGACAGTAGGGGGGATATTTAATGTGTAGATCAAATGCTTTTACTAACTAACATCTCTTGCTGCTAGGAATAATGAGTTAGTAGAAATAATAATCACGGTTAGACATTTGTTGTCTTGTCCTGTCTTCTGAGCACTGAGTTGTGTCAGGTCAGCTTCTTAGCAGAAGAGCTTTCCCAGAAGATAATGCGCAAAATCCTCTCAACTTACCATCCTATTTTCATGCCTTTGCACCAACCTCTGCTTCCTTCTACAAAGCCATCAAAATATTCTAAACAGAACAACACGCTATTAATTTTACTGATGTTTCAGGAACCTGAAACTGTTTTCCATCACCATTGAGATGTGCTGGCTAGCTTTGGGCTGTTCTCAGGACTTTTGTGGTCTTTAATCATTATACAGGCTTATTAGTGTTGTGTGATTTTTTTTTTTTCAGTCTTATAGCCTGTAGTCTGGGAGTTTAATCCAGCTGAACATGTTCTGTGTGTTTCATAAAAGGGTGCATTCCCCTTCTCTTTAGAGGACTCCAACTGTGGAGCAGCAGCCAGGACCAAGGAGAGAGGCAGGTCTCGCTTCTGTTTTTCAGAATCACCCCCTTTAGGAATCCTAGAATACAAAATTTATAGTTGACTGTCACCAAGCAAAATCAATATTGCTTTTTGGCAGAAATGCTCTTTTGATCTTGGTAAAAAGAAGTTAACCCTGTCTTCAGCCTAGATGAGTGTGTCTACTACATAATGCTAAATTCCACAACATTTTCAAAATTGCCATTATTAGAGATAATATTGCATACAATTATTTGTGGCTAAAGAGGAATAAACAGTCTTGAACCTGGAACTTCCTTTAATTAAAGGTTGTGCAGTTGAAGTACGCTTTATATATTTAGTCTGCATGAAATTTTAATTTAAAAAAAAAAATCTGCTACTACTGTAAATTTAACTGTAAGGCCTACTTTCTTTTTTCTAGAATAGTATTATTTTAAAAGAGAAATAAAAACTAGTAGTTACTTTTGTAAATGATAAGTTTTTGTAATTTACACATGAATTAAATGCACTGTCTGTCAAACCTATTGTTGCGTTGGTAATAAAAAAATATTGTATAGACGTATTACAAATGGCTAGAATTAAGAACATGTGACTGAGGATAAAATGCTAAGGGTAGGTTATGATTGTGTTTTGAATTGTCAACTCAAATCCTAAAACGTTATTAATGTTCATCAAGCCAGATAATTATGCTGTAGGATTTTTACAATCGTGTGTGCTTTTGAAAGAACGAGTGCATCTGAAGGAAATAAAATTTTTCATTATTATTAGTGAATATGTTATCATATAGTATTTTTTGTAATGGGACCTTATCCAAATTGTTGTCTTAACAGATGGGATCTTGTTGGGGTTCCACATATTTAGTTATTTAGGACTTTAGTAAACAGTGATTTTATCCAGTCTGTGATTGGAACAGATGTGATCTTATCAGGGTTCCACTTTTTTTCAGGAGCATAAAATTGCCATGATTTGCTGTACAGTGCTATAGTTTACTTTTTGTGCTTTTAGAACTAGAGTCCTTTTTAGCCAGAATTTGCCCTTGGGTCCTAAAAACATCATAATAGGGAGTTAATGTTTTATTCTCTATTAATCCCATTAAATCCTTTTAATATTAGAGCATGTGTTGCTTTATAGCATTAACTAGTGTCTTGCACTCAACAGTATTTTCACAGTTTATGACACTGCTTAGGGCATTAACAAACAGCTGTTTGAATTAAATGAGCAGTTAAGGACCCTGTTCATTAACTCAAAAGTTTCATGTATTTTTAATTCCTTAAATCTAATGGTATTATCACCCTCCAAGATATCTATCTTTGATTATAATTTGCTGTGACCGGTATCAGTTTGAGTGAGATGAGAGAAAATATTTATTTATTTTTACTGTAAACTCTGTCAGTGGTGAACAACTCCAGCGAATCTGAACCATCTTCAACAGTTTTAATCTTCTGGGATATAAAACTTTTAAAGTTGTTTACACCAGTTGTGTTAAGATTTCTTCCAATTTTGTTTACTGATGACTTCATTTAGCTAATGTAAAGAGGCAGTTGGAACAGAATTATTTGCATTTGAAATGGTGCTATCAGAGGTTTCTGACTGACTCGTTTTGGAAGGAAAAAAAAAGGATTTCATTTGGGCAGTGACAGAGCATCTAATGGAGTCCTACGTATCAACCACACATGGACATTTCATACATTATAAAAGATTAAGATCTGAAAATGTTCATTCTATGTGGAGGATGAATTGTTTACCTTTTCATTTTAATGTAAATTCTAAGCAGTCTGTTATGAGACAACAGTGCTATAAAGAGATGTACTGAACTTGGGCAGATTTGTCATCGCATAGCTTCAATTTGGAAAAAGACCTCTTAATAATAAATGCTGCATTTATGTATGCATGCACACATGCTTATTCAAGATTAATATTGCTTTAGAACATGCTTTTAGAGCATTTTATAATTACAAGCTTATGTCCAAGTTCCACGCGTTCAATAGGATTATTCACGTCCACTAATTAAGCATGTGCTTCTGTGGGACATCTGTCTGTGGGAGTTAACCCAGTTTTGTCAGCCTTCCTGTACTGTGTAAATTCTTTAAATACTCCTGATTTTTTTTTTTTTTAACTTCACAGAAAAGAAAATCCTAATCAAGTCTTCACTGAAAAGAAAATAATTCAAACATGCAGTGTTTCACACTAAGTTTTAATGACTTTATTACTTACTTAGCTGTCAATTCAGAGACATGCTTTAATACACACTTGGTGTATTAAAACAACAAGGCTTTCTAACAGAGACTAGTACTACTGTTTAGTATTTATTTAGCTCCAAGGATATTTTAAACACCTTCTTTCACACTGAGCTTGAGATTGTCTATACTATCTGGAACTGAACTGAACTGTGCTGCCTCTTTAAAATAACAAAATGATCTACAGTATGTTCTACTCTGTTTTGTAACTTTTATCAAGCAATCCAGTTCTAGTATTTCATTTTATTGCCCTCATTCTAATTATTCACATTCATGTGAAGAAAAAAAAACCATATATATCCTTTTACTTAGGATAAAGTTTTATGTAAGTATGCTTATGATAAGAAATAGTAAGTACCCCTAGGTTACTTATATTTCAAATTCTACAAAGATTATCCTTATTCTTGAGCTTTTGGTGGCAATTTCTCCATCAATCTTTGGTAACTGTAACTCTGCTCAGGAGAAATCTTGTGACATTTGGATACATATTCTAATATCTAAATCACTCTATTCAGTTACTAGTGCAGATTTCAGTCAGAAAGGCCAGGATATTCATAGAAAGTCTGTCCTAGAAATCTTGCCATAACAAGGGGATAAATACAGAATAAACTGGCTATAACACAGAACAGTCAAATACATCTGAAAACTTTGTCCTTGTTTTTTGATTCTTTTTACTGCATGAGCCGTATCAGACACGTGATGTAATAAAAGTTAAGACTTAAATTTCTTCAAAGGAGCTCATATCTTTTTTCCTATTTTTTTGAAATAGGAAAGTTTGCAATTAATCTTTGTACACTTAAGGAAGAGCAGTGAGGTTATTTAGACTTGATCCATCTTCAGATGATTTGCCTCAATTGTTCTCTCTGTCTGCATGATTTTGGAAGGTTCCAGCATTGTTTTCTGTCAAAGTCATATTCATGGATGTCTATTTGCTGCACAGACTTCTGTATGCTTTTTCTCTTTACTCATTAACATGAAGGAGCACTCTTAATTCTAGTTGCACTTACTTCATGTTTTAGATGATAAAAGTCCAGCTAGTTACAGTTTCTCTGGCTCTCAAAAAAGTTTATGAAGTCAAACAAATGATTTGGAAGAATACGTACATCCCAAAGAAACCTTATCAAAACCTAGATCAGGTTGCCAGGATCTCATGAAGTTTGGCCTTGAATGTCTCTAGGGATTGGGATATCCACAATTACTCTGGGCAGCCTGTTTCAGTGACTCACTGCCCTCTGAGTGATTAATTTCTTTATAACATCTAGTACTTCTCCTCTTTGAGTTTAAAGCTGTTCCCTCTTGTCCTATCACTGTCTATCAGTCAGTCAGCCTCCTGCTCGTAAGCTCCTTTCAAGTATTGGAAAATCAGTGAGGTCTCCGCAGAGCCTTCTCCAAGCTAAACAATCCCTACTCTCTTAGCCTTTCCTCATAGGAGAGGTCCTCCAGCTCTCTGATCATCTTTATGGTCTTCCTCTGGACCTGATCTAACAGCTCTGCTTCTTTCTTATTTTGGGGGCACCAAACCTGAACACAATATTCCAGCTTGGGCCTCACAAGAGCTGAGTAGAGGGGGACAATCACCTCCCTTTCCCTGCTGGCTGCCCCTCTTTTAATGCAGCTCGGGGTATGAAAAGAGATGAGCTGCTCACCTGCATCACTGTGTAATATACTAGATCCAGTAACCATGAATAGAATGAGTGCTATAGGCTGAAAATAGGGAATTCATACTTAGGAAAAGATTGGGGCCCAAAAAGTTGGTCTAGAACTGAGGCTGGTGCAGTTTTAAAAGCACACTGGTCATAGGAAAAGATGGAGAGATTGAATTTCTAGCCTTCTTAAATAACAGAGCTATCCAGAGTCTTGACATCTATGTGTAATATAGAACTGCTAGTAGAAGGCAAGTTTCATCTTTTTTTCTCTCCTTAACACCTGTCCTTTCCAATTCCTTTACAATATTTGGATTTTATTTTTCTGTATAATTTTAATTTTCTGCTCAGTATTACTATGGATTCTTTTTTAGACCTATCCATGAGTACATCTCCTTCTTCTTTTTTTTTCCTACTTACTGTAGTGGTTTTGAGATACCTATCACCTTTAGCTGTAAGAATGAATTAATTGAAAATTATTTCCCTGAGAAGTCTTTTATTATGGAGTTAATCTTTCATATGAAAATATTGTCCTTCTGCCACTCTGATAAGCTCTACTGAAGTGAAAGGAGGAATTTTGACAGATTTTGGTGGTTTTCTGAGTTCCTACAATTCGGAAGTAATTTATTCACTCTTCATATCTTTCACATCTACTGAAAGAAATGAAGACTGTTCTGGGGCTTGTTCAGTGCAAATGTTATTCTTCCAAAATTATGTCACTTGTCATATCAAACATAGAAATTTTGCATCATTCTTATTATCAGCTAACTAGCTATCTAGTCATTTAGAATCCTTAGAATTGGAGGGACTTCTGAATGCCAACTCTCAAGGTTTTTCTGAATTCTGAATTGAGGTGGAGTCTCAAATGTTTCTTATATATAGGTGCTTGGTTCTGTAGTATCCCAGTGACTGTAATGAAAGTGTTAACTACTATTAACCATACATATGTTTGTATGGTTTTCTCCCTGGTTGAATGTTGATATAAAAATATGGGAATTTGAATTACTGAGAATAGAAAAAAACATCTGTGCTACTATGTGTTGTTGTATTGCTAATGAGTGGCAAAGCTCAACAATAACGTGAGCCAGACCTGTACACTCACAAGGTGCCCAGCACTCACATGTAGCCAGTCTTGGTTGCGATGGAAAACTGTTGTGTTGCATGGGTATAAAAGGTGGTAAGCACCTAGAATGAAGGTCTTTTATTCTGCACCAGCGAAGGAGTCAGCACCTCTTTCGCCACACCTGCAAGGGAGCTTGAGGCCCTCTTGACAAGCTACATCAGAAGGCATCCTTCCCTGAAGTAACAAAATCTTGGTTCTATTGTTACCTGAGAAAAAAGGTGAAATTACTGGTGTTAGAAAGTATGACATCTTAAAATACTTTGGTCTCTGTACTGAACATTTATTTTTCCTTTCCAGCCTAGAGAAAGGACATAAAAGAAAATATCCTTTTTTGCAGATAAGACTGTGTGGATTTAATGAGACTGGCAGGCACAGTATGTCAATTATTACCATGCATTCATTCTGACTAAAACATAGATTTTTCCAATCGGCTTCCCATATTTTCCCTCTATACCTGTGTCGTGATCTACGTTGCTGTCTTTCCTTCCTTCGTGGGATGTGGTTCCTGTTCCCAATAATACCACTAAAACTGTGTTTAAAACTTTTTATTAGGGCATACAACATTTGAATTTGGATGTGCGAGTCTTCTAGCATCCTTTTTAAGGCCAGGGTGGCTCTTCATTCTAGAAGAGCAGATAGAATCGTTGCTCATGGGAAATCACTCTCTCTTCATCTTGCCTGTGCATAGCACTATACTACTGAGTTGGCATCTTTTTCTGATGCTTGTCTTGGGACAGCAATTCTGCACTCCTTGTTTACGGCATCAGATCTTGTGGGGATTATACTGCATTCTGCCTTCCTCAAAATGGGCACGTGAGGAAAATCAATTCTGCTTAACAGTAGTTGTCAGCGACAACTACACCCCTTTTTTTTTTTTTTTTTTTTTTTTTTTTCACATCTCACCTTTTTTTTTCTTTTTTTTTTCCATCTCTTACAGTTCTCTTAAGTCTGCAGATTATTGGAAGAAATAAGACTGTCCAGGTTACTTGGCCCATTTGTGTATACATGCTGTGTTCACTTTGTTTTGAACTCTAAGAAGATAATTACCTTAAACCAGAAAATAACTTTGTAGAACAAAAGAGAACATCTTACAGCTGTGGGACTGCTGAACAGCACTTAGAAGACACAGATTTTGCTGTACCTAAATGAGCTAAGAAGACATTATTTCTGTCACTGCAGTTCCATTGGCATTTAAGTCTTCTGTTTCCTAAACAGTTCTCTTGTAACAAAGACCCTTTGTATATAACACATTAAGGAAGGAAGGTGTACCTCAAAACAATGATGTTTTTAGATATTCTGATGGTGGAATCTTATCCTGGGGAGAATAAACTTTCAGAAGATGAACAACAGCATTTATTAATAAGCTAGCATAATTCAGTCTCATCATGGTGAAAGGCAGGAAATGATATTGTATATGAGCAAAGTAAAAGTAAAAATTTTTAAAAAGAGGGCAGTTTTCTCCAAAGGTATGAATTTTTTTTTTTAGGTTTTGTTATCTTTACTGAGTTCTAGACTTAATTATAGTGAAAGGAGAAAAAGAGGAAGACAACAGAGAACCATAAAGCTTTGAGGTTGAATAAGACTGCGTATCTGAGCAAAAGGAGATTATTTCAGAGTATTATTGCGTATAGCTATGCCATTATAGGCATGGTCTAGTTTTATTGTTCTGTTGCTATTAGTGAAAATAGAGGCTTGTTGGGTAGCCTGCATGATATGTTTTAGCTAAAACTTGCTATAACGTTAACTCAATCTGTTCTTTCTCCCCAAATAGGAGGAAATGCAAGATGTGTGTTTAAAAATTCTTGGTACCCTTGGTTGCAGGACATGCAGGGCTGGACAGTAAGGTTCAGCAGCTGCCATTATGCTGTCATTAACCAGTCATTTGTTATCAATGAAATGCTGCAGAACTATTGTTCCAAGGCTGTTGCTGTAAAATCATAGTGCAATGTAGTTTGTTGGAGGTTAGTAGCACTTGTTAATTTGATCAAGGCTGAAGTTTACGGAGGATAAAGTAAACAATGCAAACTGCAGACACCATCAGTTTCCTATGGGCAGTGAAGTGTAGTTTGTTCCATTTACACTTCACAACAACATCTGATGGGCTTTGTCAGTGCTGCACAGAGTAATTAAACCTGAAATCAATAGCAGGCATTTGTCATGTTTACAGCCGCTCTTTCTGCTGGGTTAAACTCATCAGTTTAGTGCCGTTCTGTTTTACTGCAGAGACACGCTCCATTATTTCCTCAGGTACAGTTGAGATATTCAGTTACATGCCCAATAGTTTGAATACGACAGTAAGATTAAAAAGGGCAGGCAAATGGACAGTTTTTGTAATTTATTCACTGATTTCCCTAAACGGTGTTGGATTTCCATTTTCTTCCACCTACCCTTTATGGAACCCTTTACTCTCGAATAGTATGTTCCCATTGTCAAACAGTGGCATTGAAGGCAGCACTGAAATTGCATAGGAGTTGACACAGAATATAATTTTACTTCAGTCACAAGGTACTGCACTGAACTAGTAAAAGTAAAGTAGTGTACTAGTGCCAAGAGAGCGCTTCCAAGCCCTGATTACCTACCAGTCTTGTTTGTAGTTCTTATGGAATAAAACAGGACTTCTATTTTTTGGTTCTGTTTATTTCAAGCCTGTACTCCTCACCTCCTTTCCTTTTTTACTCATCGCGGATATTCTTTTTCTTTTCCTTCATTTTCTAAATTATGCAGTGAGATGATCCTGAATTTTAAAGCAAGAAACTTTTCAGTTCAGTGGTAATCTAGTTAGGCTTTGGACATGAAGCCTAAAGAGAGAGACTTTGAGGAAACTGTGAATTTATTCATTTACTATGTAAAGATGGGTTAAGGTTTTGATGGGAATTCTAGTAGCTCGTTTTAGAAACAGTCTCTATTTAACTGTATTGCTAAACCTCTTATTGATGCTTTAGAGACAGCACTGACAGAGTGCTATGTTTATCCATGTCTAAGGCCTTTGGTGGGATGTTAATAGTAAGAATGAAGTTTTATAGCTGGGATGTGTCATTAAAGTTACACTGGAACTGTGCTCTTACATTTCCTGTATTACTGATGGTGCAAACTGTATTGAAGATTGCTGGAAATTAAAAAATATATGTATCTCAATTTGCATATATGCAGTTCTAATACTTGCACTTAGGACTGATGAAATGTTGCCTAGCCTGATTTGTCCAATGCACCAGGAAGGTTTTCTTCTAAAGGATTCTTAAAAGCAATACTGAGATCAGTGCCAGGAAATTAAGATTATTCTAATTGAAGTAACACCTCCATCTCAAATCATTCTGAGGTGATTTACAGATTGTCACAATTTATACATAGTGTGCTGAAGTGCAGCTATCCTGGGTGAAACATAGCAACCATTCAACACTGCACAGCAGCTTGGGACTGGAAATTAAGGATCTCTCTGCATTTGTAATTGCAGTGGGAAATTAGGTAGGCTGAATGTAATTACCTGAGCTGGAATACGGCCAGGAGACTGAAGTTAACACACCTACTCTTATGAAGAGTTCCCTGGGATTGCTAATGACCAATTTGGGTAGGACCTTCCATTTATACCTCATCCAAAAGAAAACTCCTACAGGAATATCGTGCCCACAGCACCTTTCTTGTGCAGTGCTGTTGCACTAGAACAAAGGAACAGAGTAAGCATGTGATCACATAGTTTTACATGAGCTTGGGATTAGCGGTTGCAAAGCTCAGATATATTGTTCAGTTAACATATATTTTTTTGTTGTTTTTTTGAAGTCTTCATGAGTAGAGTTGGTTATGTACCAAGAGAAAGGAGCTGTATAATGCAAGAATGATGAAACATTTATGTATCTATAAGGCATCTTGGAGACAGACCTAATATTTCTTACACTTTTGGCTGAGGGCTAGAGAAGATTAGGTTTACTTAATTGTCCTCATTGTATTTCTTTTTATTGTGTGTAGAACGAGAAGCTTTATATTATAGCTGTTTTGTATAGTGTGTTGCCATTTATATAATAAGCACCTATAGAGGCTAACCACTCTAAATTAGTAACTGATATGATTATGTGTGACCAATCCCCATGTGATATGAACTAAAAAAAAAAAAAAAACAACAATATTTTGCTGTAGTCAAATTAACTATTTCAGTTTTCTCTAACAAATGTTCAGCTCTCAATCATGCAGAGCACAGATACAAAATTCTCAGTTTACTAATGCATGAGACTTATCTGAAGAGAAACGAATAATGCAATACAAAGTATGTTACATTGAGCCCCCTCACAGGTGAAAAGAAATAGTATGTTGTGTCTCACCTAAAACTCAGTGTGGATTAAATGCTTAGATCCAGCACTGTCACTCCTGTTAATATGTTGGACACTCTTTCAGTCTAGTTCTCCAACTGAGGCGGTGGATGGGCATTTACATTCTGCAATCTATCTTCTCAATGATTTGATTAAGTTGGGTTTTGATTCTGTTTGAAAAACAGGAAAATAATACTTGTTGCAGAGAGAGGTCTTAACATTGAAATCTTATAGTTATTGGTAATGCAGCAAAAATGTTGTAGTAATAACTGGAAAAAAAAATCCATAGGTAAATCCATATTTTCTCTTTCATTGCATGAAAGTCTTCTGCCATTATATTCCTTTACAGTCTTTAATAAAGCCTTAAGAAAGCCTTATGATTTCATGAAACATTCTAAAATAAGAGGTGAACTTAATCTTCACAGCTTTATTTTTCTTTGCATCCCATCATATACTGAGTGCAGTTTCAATTTTTAAAAGGATTATGAAATCATGCAGGAATTGGTTACTCTATTTGTGTATCTCTTTGAATGATTTGTTGCTCATGAGAGGACAGTTAAGCATTGTGCAAATCAGGAGCTATAGTAGGCTTCCTGAAATCTTGCAGATACACAGGACAACTTCATGTCATCTTATCTAAACTGAGAAGATCAGGCTATTTGTAGGTTTACACTTGGCAATGAAATTGTCTGACTTGGGAGTGGGGGCACAACAAACCTAATGTGCCACTCTTCATGCTATTCGAGAAAGTGCTACCCTTCTGTTTTGCAAGTTTTAAATGTTATTTTTATTTTAGATGATATTTGGTCTTCCAAAAGAAGAGGGACTTCTGGGAGGTAGTGATATTTTTTGCCTGTAGTGATGTTCTACAGGTATGTGATATGGCTCTTAGACATTTCTCCTCTCAGTACTCCCTTTTCCTCTATGGTAGCTATTTTAGTCAGGTGTTACTGGAAAATAACTGGGGACAAAAAGCGTGTGGGGATTTTTGCGACACCGTACTAAACAATGTATTAATTTCCAGATATCTAATGATCTCCCAAGTGTATAGATTTTCAAAGACAATATACTCTGTGAACTCCAAATAGCTGCTGTCCTTTCCCTGAGGATGGGATACATAAAGTGAACTGAAATGAACTCTGGGTTGCAGGGCAAAAACAATGGGTGTAATTTCAATACAATTTAATTTAAAATACTAGGCAGCAGCAGAAAAGAATTTGAAGATAGAGAAGCTAAGGGTATCATCTTCATTAGGTAATGCAGACAGCACTAGAATAAATTAGTGGGCTTTGAATGGCATGTGAGGAATAAGTCATTAAGCAGCTCCTGTTTCAGTTGTACTGAAAAGAATGAAAAAACAGGTTATAATTTCATTAGCATTTTTGTCATATCGTTTTTGATATGATATGAATATCAAATGTAACACATTTTTCTTATGTGTCTGCATAGTTAGATATCATGTTCTTTATGATAAATACATAGTATCCCATGTGTCTAAAAGTGCTATCTGCAGATAACAGTTGTAACAATTTTAGATCATCTCTTAGTTTTATAACGCTTTTCTTTGGCTGTTTGTAGTGTTATTTAAAGTATGTCAGAGAGTACATTATATTTCAGATAACAGTGTTGGAAATTGTAACAGTTGTTCTGAATATGAAAAAACACAGGGTTCTGTCATGACAGAAGTCAAAGTTTTAATTTCATGCCCCAGCATTTCATGCTTATCATGGGACTGTAGGATAGAGTGGCTTGTTGCCATTTCTGTCACAAGAGCGCAGACAGTGAGAGTGTACATCTGATTGCCAGAGATTTTTCTATGATATTGCTTTGTTCACAAATCTTCTGTTTACTTCTTCAGTAGCCTTGTTTTTAATGCACTTTTAGTGCTGTGTTTACATACTTCAGGTTTCTTATCTGACACTTTTTAAAAAAAGCATTTTGCTTGCATGCATTTACAAAGATGGGATACTTTTAAATGACTTAAAGCTATTCTTGAAAATCTGGATGAGAGTTACACAGAAGGCAGTACCCTATCTTTTGTTCTTTCAAATACTACAGTCATGGACGTCAGAACAGAAAGTTGTCCTGAAGGGCTGATATGCTCATTCAGGTTGCTGCTGGGCTCACAGAAAATCCCTCTTTGAATCCAGAAGGTCATCTGCCTTGCATGCACATTTGCCAACAACCCTGTGTTTGTATTTCAAGAGTGTTTAATCTAGCATCAGATTCCCTTTCTCTTACATTTTATAATGCCTGACAGCCTCACCTCTCACGAAGGCTGGATGTTGGCATCTTAGTGGCACGTTATACTGTGTGCACTGTATTCTGTTTCAACTCTGGTTATAAGGATCAGTCTGTAAGATGTCCAAAGACCATGTCTTTCTCTGGCATCAGCTGGTAGGTGGTCAACCATGGGAAACCTATTACTATATGGTTATTACAGATAATGCACTGTACTGAGACCTCCTCTCTTACATGCCATGAGGATTTGACTGTTTACCATTAAAACCAGAATTTGAAATAAGTGCACTGTGGTCTTGAGCAGTTTTGCATTTTGATGATTAGTCTTTTATCCAAGGGGGAGAACACGAGCATCTTCTGTACAAGGGTAACCAGGTGCGTTAACACATCAGTGAATATTATTGGGTTTGTGAACAGAACAAAGACACATGGCTTATGCTTGCTCTGATCCTATAAGAAATAGAAACAGTTTAAGCTATCCTAAAAAAGGAAGAGCTTTGGATAGCTGGAAACACTGAGACTAACTTGACTATCTTGAGCTTGAACCCACAGATAAAAGCATTCACATTTGGTACGGTGCGAATGTCTATCCCCGTTTTTATGATAGTACTAGAAAACACTGCAGTAAAATCTTTTCCTTTGCTATGAGACAGAAATGGTTCTTCCAAAACCAGCGATGTCTGTCACTTGCTTGAAGTAGAATCACATGTGATATGTACCTTATGAAGAACAAATGGGTGAAAACTTCAGATCCTTTTGACTCTGCTGCCATTGTTGTTTTTCCTAGTGTTGCAGTTCTGTGCTTTACTTTGTGGTCTTTCCTGACTTTCACTTAGGTCACAGTCAGTGTTTCTGTTTCCATGGGCCAGACCTGTAGAACTATGTTTTCCACTTTGACATCTAGATAATTCTTTATAGTAGAAACACTAAATTCTTAAGATGGCATGCAAAATAGTACATATTAATTGCTGATGCTAAGGTGGCCATCTTTGCGTGAAAATATGAGCTGAAAATGAAATATGTCAAGGTGTCTTGTGAAATAATCTAAATACAGCCTTTTGCTTTTACTAGAATCCAATCATCAGAACTAAGCTGTATCAGTGCTTTGCTGAAAGGCACCTCTGTTCTTTGTGTCTTCTGAACTTCTATCTATATCCTCATGAACCACTTCAGCAATACTGAGGAAGACTCAAAGTGAATGCAGCATGAGATAGCGATTCTTTTTCCTGAGTTCAGCTACTGCTTCTGTGATGACTGTGGATATGGGGACTTACTGCTTGGAGCATTCATGTTGCAGATATGTACATCAAAGACAGAAAAAAATACTTCTTCCTGATCACTGAAGTTATTCAGGTTTTGTAATCTACACATATATTCTAATCCTTATCTCCCTCCTTTCCTATTTTTTAAAAACATTTGTTGTTATTATTGAGATTTGGCAGCTGAAGAGGAAATGGCATTGTGTTTGGCTCCCTTTACTTTGCTCATTCATGTAATGACTGTACTGTCACAATACTGAGAGATAAAATTTTTCACCATAAGGAACTGTACATTCATACATAGACAAGGGTAAAAGTACTTTTAGAAGGTATTTCTGACGAAGCTTTATTTGAAAGTAGCTTTGGTTCTGAGATTACTTGTAGAGCATACAGGCTTGTGCTTTTAGTCTGATATTTGTAAAGCTCAATTTTGGCTTATCAAAAACACAAGAATGTAGTTTATTCTTCATAGCCATACTTGTGGTCTCAGTTATGTTGACTTCATTTGAGAGTACAAGAATGAGCCAATTAGACTGCAGTACTGCTTTTATGTAGAACAGGTACTGTACCATTGTTGTTAAAAATGATAATTCTGAAAGGAATGTTGCTAGAAGACAAAACAACTGCAGAAAAGCTCAGAGTTGGGTATCAGAAAAAATAGTTTGAAGCTAATGCTATTTCCTTATTCCATTTAACTACATCTCTAAGTCAAATGACAGTTAGTTGCACTATTGATCATGTATTTACGAAGTGTGTGTGTGTGTGTGTATATATATATATATATAAAAAAAAAACTAAAATTATAACACACTATACAGAGGAAAATAATAAATATATCCCATTATATAAATAGCCTCTGAACTGTTTGTGAAAATATGTACATGAATGAAAATATGGACTGTTTTGTATATGTATTACAGCTACTTGTTTAGAATATATTATATCCGTGTTTCCTGTTATACACAGAAAATGCCAGACTTCACAAATCGATTGAGCTGGTAAGGTTTTGCAAAATTTTAACAACAAAAAATTGTTATACCTAATTTAAGAAATTTTCTACAATTGTCCTTGTTTGTTTATAGCAGTTAATGTAAAAGTATTAGTCTGATTTGAAAACTTGCGAAGAATATATCTAGTAGAATGTGTGAATGTGTGAACTATTATTTTTCTTGAGGTTTTGCTGATTTTAAAATGAGTGTTCAATAAAGAACACTCATTAGTAATTCTCTCACAATTTCATGTAAATATTTTGCACGCAATGTGGCAATTAACGTAAACATTGTTATAATTCCATTTTATACTGTTATTGCATTAGATTTTATGACACCATTTATGATTTGAAGTTTGGGTTCTCTGAGGCTTCATTTAAATTGTGATATATGCCAGACATAACAGCCAGCAGAAGTTGTAATCTTCTAGGCTTTAGCAGTTGTTTTCTGATGTTGGACTCTACTTGTCCAGTAAAAGTCAGCCTTACGTGCTGTGGCCAATGTCAAAAGAGTTTGGAAGATTTCTTGGAGCTTGACTGTGCTCTGCCTGAAATCTGATGATACTGAGTAGGCAAATTCTCATAAATTTTGTCTACCATTGCACAATATTGTGGGCAGTGTGTGCACAGATACGTTTTAGTGCATTGACCTTTCTTTGCATTGGGCCCCTTTTCACAGAAACAGAATGGACTGGGTTGGAAGGAACCTTTAAGATCAAGTTTCAACCCTCTGTTATAGGCAGGGACACCTCCCTCTAGACCAGGTTGCTCAAAGCCCATCCAGCCTGGCCTTGAGTGCTTCCAGGGAGGGGGCATCCACAGCCTCTCTGTGCAGCCTGTTCCACTGTCTCACCACTCTCACAGTAAAAAATTTCTTTCTAATATCTAGTCTAAATCTTCCCTCTTCCAGTTTAAAACCATTTTCCCTCATCCTCTTGCTACCTGCTCCTATAAAAATTTCCTCCCCAGCTTTTGTGTAGGTCACCTTCAGGTACTGCTGCTATAAGGTCTTCTCGGAGCCTTTTCTTCTCCAGGCTGAAGAGCCCCAGCTCTGCCAGCCTGTCCTCATAAGGGAGGTGCTCTAGCCCTCTGACTATCTTTATGACCCTCCTCTGGACCTGCTACAAACAGATAGATGTCCTCCTTGTGTTGGAGATTCCAGGACTGGGCACAGCACTCCAGGTGGGGTCTCAAAAGCAGAATAGAAGGAAAGAATGACGTCCTTCAACCTGCTGGTCATTCTTCTCTTATGCAGCCCAAGATACAGTTGGCCTTGGCTGAAGGAACACGTTGCTGACTTATGTTGAATCTTTCATCAACCAATGCCCCTAAATCTTTCCCATTGGTGCTGCTGTCAAGCTATTTTCTGTATCCTTAGTTTGTTTCTAGAAATCAAATCCTCCCACAGCGGCCTTCAAGGCAGGCAGGACCTCCAGCATACAGCAACTTCATTCATAACTTGTTGGCTGGGCATCAAAAAAGTAGAATTCATCTGATGTCTTGTTCCTTGGGTAAATGTTCTTTAAATAACACATAGTTCTGTCTAAAGGCACTTTATACTTCTTACTGCTTTTCTGTGATTGATCTGTGCGTATTGCCTCACTTGTTCTCTATAATTTGAGCTTGTCTGTAGGTTTTAAACAGTTAAGTTCTCCATGATAAGGGAGATCTCAGGTTTCATCATAAGGAGAACAAGTAAAAGAAAAAACTGGTAATCTCAGGGGATAAAAGGTTTCATAAGCAAGGAACTTGTGCAAAGGGCTCTGTAGGGTAGAGTCATGATTTCTCAGGCTTCCACTCAGCAAGATTTTAATATGGTAGAGAGAGCCTGAGGCACAAACATAATTGTACAGATAACCACAATATTGCACTGATACAGAGCTGTGTCTGTACATGTTATAGATACTTGCTTAGGACATATAATACTCATCTTTCCTACGCTCTTATTGATCTGTTTTATCTACAGTACAGACCTGTTCTGACCAGATAACTGAACATTTGGTGTAACATTATAGTCATATTCTATGTTTAATATTTAACTTCATTAATACTTAAGTGTACGGGATACTTCTGATGTTTTTATGAAGAAAGATGACAGTGTTTGTATTAAAACTAGTTACTTTGTGTCCGTTAAAAATAGGTTTTGTTCAGTTTTTTATTGTATGTTTGGTTTTGTTCAGAGAACATTCTCCAGCCTATGTTTCTCAAAATTCTATGAAGTTTTATTCTAATTGGAGAAGAGAGGCATGAAGATGCATTCTCTCTTACATAAAAACCTGCTAAAAGTCAGATCAGAATTACAGGATTCTTTTCTGCTTGCTTTTGAAGTGAGAGGTTTTCTCAATTGAAGAAAAAATATTTATTTTCAGTAAACTTTGTATAAAGATTTCACTTAGAACTTTAAAAAGCAGATTTAAATCTAATTTTAATAGTTATCTGAATATTGCTTATAAAAATAGTCAAAGTAAGTAGATCAGCATTTCTCCATCAGCTGCTGGATTTCATAATTCCATGAGAAACAGTGATTAGCTATGTATCTGTATGGAAGGTCCAAGAGGAACTTCAAAAATAAAAATACAAAAGCTCAGCTTTTAAGATGGGTGTTTAAATGTCCAGATACAGGTTTGTTTACAAGAAATTTCAGCCAAGAGGACCACTGGGTGTCAGTCATGTGCATCATCGCTGTGGTGAAGTTCACTGAAGCCAAATTGGTTGTCAGTGGACCAAAGTAGGTGACTAACATTAGGCAAAATATGGATCTACAAACCTTCATTTCAAGCATCTCTTTAGAAGAAAATGTCAGTATTAATTGTCATCAAGGGAGGATGAGTTAGTAGTATCTGTTTTTAAAAGAATTACAAAAGATTCTGGTTGCAAAGACTGAAAGGTGACTCTGTTAACTATGCAGTGTACTCTGAAATGTAAGTAGTTGTATTTGCAAAGCCAGAATTGAGTGCTAATATTTCTGTGGTAAGCAATAGGGCTTGTCAAAATGAAATACATTATTCTATTAAATCTACTACATTTTGCACATTTCATTTAATGAAGGAACAAAATATTTTTAGATTTCCAGTGTGTTTAATGAAAAACTTGAATAATTATCTCATGAATCTTTATTCGCATGTTTCTGCCACTTTAGAGACATAAATTATCAGTATGGGAAATGTGTAGGTAACAGGTATTCTGTTCAGTATTACTGTTTATTGATACTTTGTTACCTTTCTCTTTGTTTCTGTCTGTGCAATAGAAAGAGTGTTTGTTCTTTGTGTTAGTATCTGAACAAGGGGGTTTGGTATTTATGTTCTTCATCTGCTTTCCATTAATATAAAAATATTACTTTTTCTAATGACAAAAAGTGTGCATCTAATTACCTTCCTGTGAGTAGTTAGCCTTTTCCTCTAGTGATGCAGAGTTGTCCATCCGTAAGTGTGTAAGAAAAAGGAGAACGTTTATAAAGCTTTAGCTGGTCATAATGAAATAAATAAATGAGTATTCCATGCAGTTCCATCTTTTCCAGAATATCACTGAAAGAGAAGCTCTCTCTTGTAACATGCTTTAAAAATATTGAAAGGTATATATAATCAAAGTGTGATGATTTAGAGGAAAAGTTAATTATGCATAATAGGCAAAAAAGTTTGAGTTTAACAGTCTAAAACTATGTTGTGCAGAAACCAATAATGAAATCATCAACTCTCTTTTTAGATAAAGCATACAGTCTTAAGGTATGGAGGAGGATGTAGTATTGGAGGAATTCTTAATTCTTTGTAATTTCAAAATATTTTTTATGCTTATATCAACTTACGTTTCATCATATTTATAGATGGATTTTATTTAAAATAAGTAGCTTTTATTTTTCCTGAAATAAAATCTTTCCGCATGGAAGAATCTATCGCCAGGAGTCTAAATTCAGTGTTATTGTTTTAGGCTATATAATCCTGCTCCAATTAATAATTTTGTATTTTTTGTTTTCATATTATTTTCCATAAAACACAAATGTTGGTTTTGAAGCAAAAATATTTTTAAAACAGAAGTTTTTATCTCTTGTGATATAGAAATATTTTGCTACCACCTGCATAGCTGTCTAAAAGATTCACTTTTTAACTTTTCTGGTCTTTGAATGATTGATGTTTTTTTCCATTAGCATTCAGAACCAGGGCAAATGAAATCCTTTTCAATCAATACTAGATATACTGACCTTATATACTATAATAATTGTTTCCAATTCACTTGTAATAAAATCTCTTAAAGGTACACTTTTGCTTTTGATGCTAACTATGGAAGATGTCTGCTCTTCATTTTTGTTTTATTGTCTGTTGCCATTCATATTGTCTGCAACAGCAGTGTTACTTAGTTTATTTTGTGAGCTTTCACTTGTGTTCTGCTCACTTTAATTACTTATTTTTCATTTCTGTGGATGCACTAATTTGTTCCTGTGCCTTCTGAAGTTGTATTTTTGACACCACTAGTGGAACCACTGACCCCTATTACCTGAAGGTGTTATGCTCGTACTTCCAGTTCAGTGCTTTGATTCCAATGTCTTTCCATGATATCAAGAAAGAAAAGGACTTTGACTTAAGTGGAATATCAAATTGATGCCAGCAAATTGGTACTGAGACTCCTGGCATCAGGTATTGTGAAGATCTATCTCAATCAGTTCATTATCTTCTTAGAAGCTACCAGTTCCTCAGTGTCCTTCTGAGCACTTTTTTTTTTTTTTTTTTTTTTTTTCCCCAGGAGATATTGAGGAGAATTTCCAAAAGTCTGATCTCATATCTCAATATTCATATGTTCAAGATCATAGAAGACACAGTCTCCTGCGTGTCCCTTGAGTTTGCCCATACTTAAGGTGTACATGTCAAATGTGTATAAGCGCTGCCAAATTCTAGTTTTCCTATGTGTAAACAGGAATTATTCAGTTGCTTTCTAAAGATCTAAAGATGAATACTGCATTACTGAACCTTTGTAATCATGACTGATCTTGAAATTGAAGTAGCTCTAGACGAAGTTCTCCCATTCTTAATTCTTTCAATATGAAAACTATATTTGTCTCTTATCCAGAACAATTTTTTTTTTAATTATTGAAGAGCATTATTAGGATAAAATTCTATTCAGTAGAGCAGTGGCAAGTTTTTCAAATATGTGATAGATATGAGAAAGATATTTAACGCTTTGTGTTCTGAATGACAGCTTTTTCAAGATTTCTTTAAATATAGCTCCTGGTAGACCTGATGAAATAACTTGAGAGTTTCATTGAAAGTATTAGAAAAAGAATTTCAGAAGAGTTACTTCTTGTCTTTGAAAAAATGTGACTCCACAATACGCATTTTTTTTCCTTGTAATCAGGGTTTCTTAATTGCAGATAATGATAGGACTAAAAATGCTTCATCAGCTGTGAGACCTGTTCAAATCTTAGGGTTCTTTCTCGTGGTGCTTTAATCACACCTTGATTCTCCAAAGGTCTGTCAGTTGAAGTAGGTCATGATAACATAGACTGTATGTAGGTTTCCGATTCTCTGCTCTACCATCATGAAGAAGACACATTTGTGGGAAACAGCATGAGATCTGGGTTTTTTTTTCCTTTTGAAAAATTGAAAAAAGGTTGGTTTGTTTGTTTAGTTTTTTTGCTATGTACTCCAGTATGGTCTTTGCTTGTTTCACACCTCTTGACTTTTAAATTATGATTTATCCATTTCTCAATCTAAAATCAGTGCAAACAGTGACCTCCATCTTTAATCGTGGCTCTAGATTAGCCCTTACTATAAGGACCAATCTGCCCTATCTCAGCTAAGATCCCACAAAATATGTACCACAAACTAAATAAATTTATTGAATCTCTATAGCTGTGAGAAGAATACTGGAGAAGAAAAATCTTCATTTTACGTTGAATCACTGTGGAAGCAATTGATTCTGAAGCAAGTTTTCAGAAGGTCTGTAGGGCAGAGCTCATCACTACCAAAGACAGAAGAAAATATTTTTCCTTTGGCACTTGAATAGAAGAAAAAAAAAACAAAAACATGAGGATAATACTAGCTGCTTTTCTAATGCATTGACCTCTGGAGATTTATCCCTTTGCTTCATTTCCAGGGCACTGAAGGGGAAGCAGGACATACATAATTATTTCTAATACTTCATTTTTTTTTTTTCTTTTAGTTTTCCCCAGCTCTTCTGCACCATTGTAATCATAGATTTTTGGATGCATCAACATTAAATTATCTTAGAGTATTCTGAGCTTATTCTATGACTGTGTTTAGTATAACTGCTGTTTGGTTTCTGTGCCAAAGTTTATTTTGAGGAGTTTCAGAGTATTCCATACATAGAAAAGTCTGCATATGATAAGGAAACAAAAATCCTTTTCAGTTTGATTGCCTTTTAGAATTATGACCCAGAAGTGCTAAATACTATTTATTTTGAAACATAGTATTAAAGCAGACATGTCTGTGCATAAGCTCATTAATTTTATTTTGTTTATAGTATTAGTAGCTTGGTATTCACCTGTTTTTTCTCCAAGAGCTTAATGCATTATTACCGTATTAATTCTCCACTCAAGTCCTTACAAGTATTAAACTTGCTTTTTTTCAAAACTATTGGAACTGCCATTTGAACTGCTATGTTATCAGTGAAAAGCTACCTGGCATCAATATTTTTCTTTAGTTTCCAGGTGAGATAAATGCAATCCATCAGAAAACATTTTACACCGTACTCATTAGTGGAAGTGTAATTAATTTATTCCAAATGGTCTCTAACACGTCATTCAAAAATATGATATTTCACTTTCCTATCAGTGTATGTATATACTTCAGAGTTTAATTTTCTAAGATGCCATCCAAACATTATAAAGCACAAATTCATACTGTGTTTATGTAAAAAAAAAAAAAAAAAAAAAAAAGTATTTCAGAAGAAATATTCGTTTCAGCAACTCTGAGCAATGTTTGTTAGTTGTGTTTTATATCAGATACAGTGGAAGACCTATTTCAGCTCAGAGACCATTAAAATACGTATTAGATCAGTATATAATATCAACAGCATAAGTTCCCTGACTCGTGTTATAGTTTGTTTAAGCAGGCTCAGATGCTTGCAGTGTCCTTTAAAAGAATTGCAGTGCTAGAGATTTATGGAGTAGCTGCACGATCCTTGTTGCATAAATTGCAAACTGGCAACATCAGTAGAAAATCCCAGGTATGGTGTGTGTATCAGTACTCAAATTAGTTTCTTAGTACCTTCTGTTGTAGTTTCTGTGACTTGTAGGACCCAAAGTACTTGCTGGTAAGCATTAGTTGTAACACCGTGGGCAGGAGAAAAAAAAGTCCCACATCTTTTTTGCTTTCGAGTAACTTCCTTTTTCATAGCAGGGAGATTTGCCAGGTGTATTACATCTGTACTGTGCTGGCTGTAAGGCACTTGGAATTGCCATTCTCACTGTGCCCTGAGAAAAGGACATATATATGTAATAGATGCTACTGAAAAACACAACTAACTCTACTGAAGAAGCTCTTTGGATTTAAAGGGATGGATGCACATGAACAACTAATTTTAAGTAATTTCTTTTTGCAATTCATATTCTGGGTTGTTGTGCAAAAAGGATAAGTCCTGTGTACAAAAAAATAGTCATTCCTGCTTGGGGAAATCTTCAAAATATTAAATTTAGGTAGTATAACTGATCAATATAGATCCCTTAATAATTGGTTAATTGTGCTGATGCATCTGGTTGTCAAAATCAATTATTCTTATCTTTCAATAAAGCTCTGCTGTGAATGTTCACTGTTGAAGTGAACATTCAAATTGATGATTGACTTTGTTAACTACAGGGATTTATATCATGTTTATTGGTATATCATTATGTGGACAAATTCATTGATCCTAAGGTTTCTCTCCACAATCCTTTACAAACTTTTGCCACAAAAACTGATCAATAAAATAAATCTTGGATCACTTGCAACACAAAGTTATTGATACTGATGTATATAAAAGAATGGAAGACTAACATGAAATGCATCTTCTCTGTGCTGCAGACACCAAGTTGCAGTTTCCCTTACTTGTCTTTAACGTTCATTTTCACTCTTTTTTTTTTTTTTTTTTTTTTTTTTTTTTTTTT
>NW_024884253.1:40858499-40910999 GCF_019232065.1 Centrocercus urophasianus
TTTTTTTTTTTTTTTTTTTTTTTTTTTTTTTTTTTGTTCCAGTTTTTTCTCAGTTGGACAAGGCTAGTAGTGATCTTTATTTGGAGCTTTTTGTTGCAATGAATTCCATATCTCCTGAAATACTGGACTGATAATTCATGTTGCTTGGCATTGCATTTCCTTCCTTATTGTCCAGCTGAACTTCCATTATGCTGACAATTATGTATTTTATTTTTTTTTAAGTCTGGGGAAACGTTTGTCTCTCCTACTTTTCTCTTCCATGTATTCTATTGTCTTAGCGTGGGTTTGTGTTATGGCAGACAGGAAAACCACTGTGTTCAGCACACACAGAAAAGTGTTCCATCTTCCTACTGTTCCAGAAAGATAGAAACTAAGTTTTTATGTTGAGTAAGAGGACATACTGAGGAAAAAAGAGTATGTGTTGGATCAGGTAGACATTTTATCTAACCCAGTATTCCACCTCTGATACCACTTACCCAGGTTGTCTATAGCAAGAGGGCAAGAAGGCTGTAATCTCCTCTCCTGAATATTTCCCCAACATTAAGATATTCAGTTGCATTTTTTTTTGCAATTTTTTTAATTTAATAATCCACAGTGGATATTTTGTGTCCCTTTTTAATATCTGTTTTCGGTATTCACAAGGCTCCACACACCTTAGCTACAGAAAATGCAAAGAAATACCTTCCTTCATTTGTTTTTATTATGATATTTTCAGGTTTCATCTGGATTTATCTGCTTTTGAGACTCAAGTTTTATTTCATGTAAGAGCCTTCAGGAAATTCCTCTGAATTCTACTTGTTTTTCTCACTGAAGAAAGTAACTTCATTTAATGGAGAAATGTAGAAAGTATTTTTTTCTGTATTTTGCACATCAGTTCCTGAATGTCCAAAGAGCTCAAATGTACCTGTTGGTGAAGACTGGCATATCATAAGTAGTATATGGTTTCAAATTTTGACGAAGAGAATAAAGACAAGAATCTTAGGGCTTGTTACCAGTTAGCAAATCTTCAAATTCAGAAGCTCAGCTACCAGAGGTGTATCAAATGCAATGATTACCTACTTACATATCTATCTTACTGTATCGTAAATCTTGAGATTCATATCCCTGTTTTGCTAGAATAGGAAACATACCAAATTTGGTTGCAGTTTGATCGTTCCTCTCTCTCATAAAGATGGAGTGCTCATAAATATGTCTTTTTCATGTCAAAATGTTTGAATCATTTTAAGTTACATATGAAAAAACAAAACAAAACAGTAGGACTTCAGTAGGTTAGACTCAGGTATATATATATTGAGGCAAATAACTGTATTGATGTTAATATTCCAGAAACAAGTTTTGATGTTAATATTCCAGAAACAAGTTTTTCTTTGACTTCCCAATATTCCTTATGTATGCAAAGATGCTGTCAATGTTGAAAACAGTACTTGTTTTGTGTACTGAATGTCAGTATATTAATATCGGTCATTGTATATTTGTTTATGAAAATATCAGCTTTAAAAAAAGCTTGAGATTTCTGGAAGATGGCATAGCATTTTAGTATTTAATGACACATAGAGTGACGGTTCTGCACAGAAGAATTTTCAGATTTGAATGCATAACCATGGCAATTTTCTAGCATAAGTTTTCTGAAAATGTGTATAAATATAGATAGAAAAGTAAATGTATCTTGATTAAGACATTGCATATTTAAAAAAAAAAAAGTAAGAGTTGTTAGCAGGCTAACTGTCTTGGGAACTCCCGAATTCAAAGCAGCTCTGTGGGATAGCTGTGAATCTGTTCAGGCATTTCTCTTGGATAGCTTTGTCTTTAAAAAGTGAGACTCCGAATTACTCTCTCGGGAGTAAACTCAAAAAACTTGAGACTTCTTCAGCATTATGCACTGTGAACCCAGAAGAACTGGGACTTTATTAGTCCGGTAATTCAATACATTTTAAAAAAATAAATCAGGGAAGATATTAAAGCAAGGCTTGCATTTTATTGAAAGTCCTTAGTCTTCTTTGGCTCTGGGCAAAATTGTATCTATAACATATGGTGATTTGTATCTAAAACATTAGTGATTTTTAGAATGGTCCCAGCTCATGCGCTTGTGTTGCCCTTCCAAATAGAGCTTGACTAGCTGCAACAGAGTCTGGCTCTTTTAGTAATCATGTATAAATAATGACTTGAACCATCAACCAGTGATCTGAGAAAATAAATCTAAACCTCTTTATGCTCAATATTTCTTTTCTGCCTCACGTGTATCTTTTGATTTGCACAGTGTTCTATCAAAGGGAAGAAGTGTCAGGGAAGTGAAAAGAGTAACAGCTGAATGCTACCAGAGTAGTATTCTCCTACCAGAAATGCAACTACAATGGTTTATGAACTCTTTCTTTGGATTTTGGCATTGCCATTACTTGGTGGTTTCTGACTGTCAAATCAGAGGGCTGCCATTTCTCCTGCTGGACAGAGAGGCTCCATTCAGGGAGCACCTTATGGTGGCATTGTTCCAACTGCTCTACCTCTTCTGATAGCTCTGCTTTTCAGCAAGGGTTTCCATAGCACATAGCATTACAAATCGTCCATAAAAATCATAAAAACTCAACTTGTTTTCAACCATACTTTTGTAACTTGAGAAACTTTTAGACTAAACTTTTAAACTTCTGTGTTATAAGACTTTGAAATATTGCCTTAGATTACGGCAACCATTCTTCATATGGACATCTTGGTTTAATTAGATGGCCCAGACTTGTACATAATTGTAAGCCATCCTGTACTCCTCCACTTTATTATGTGCATCTGAATTTAACAGAAGTACCTCCCAAATACAACAGGCAACAGCTTACATAAATTTAACAAGCATTAAGCTTGCCCATTGATCTTCCTTGTGCATCTCTCCTCTCTAATGGGTGGTATCATCATCACTCGCTATCCTATTTTAAAAATACATTTTAGGGATATGCACTTAAAGCATATCTCAAAAAATATTTTTAAAACTGGAGATCAGGCATCCTGTTTTGTACTTATGAAGCTAGAAGAAATTTTCATTCATCTAACTACGGATAAGTCCAGTTGGGATTCCCTCTCATAAAATGCATGTTTTTATGAAAAAATAAAAATGAAAGCAGAATTCCTTGATGTAAGTCAATTTTAAATTAAATCAGATTGTCTGTGTAACTTAGATAAAATACCTTAGAAAATTCTACAACTGTTGCAAAGTCATGGATTATAATTACAGGAAATTCAGAGATCATTTTGAAAAACAATGGAAATTCGTCTGATTATGGAAGCACACTTACCAAACAGTTCACCTGGTAGCGAACCATGATGGCTGATAATTAAATTAGACTTTAAAATCAAGTCAATCAAATTATGATTGGGAAACTTTACGATTATTTATTAAAAAAAAAAAAAAAAAGGTGATTATTGCATTCTCTCCTTTTTTGTATAACATGGAAAAAGAGATTTAAACAGTAAAATGTGAAAAAAAATAGTGGATCTTTTGGTAATTAAGACAAAATAATTTTTATACAGAAAGAGGACTTATGTAGTAAGGTAGAAGAGTATTTTTTTCTAGTAGTTTCTATTGTAACTATTTTAAAACTTTATTTTGGTTTATTTTCCTGAGAAAATAATGTTTTTTTAATTTTTAATTAGTAATTTTTAATTTTTAATAGTATTAATTTCAGTATAAGTGTTTTAGCAAAATTCTAAACACTGTGAAATCATTTGTAGATTTCTTATTGGTTTCACTGAAACCATAATCTTATCTATATTTTAGAGATGCTCATGAGGGAATGAGTCAAAGAAACTGTGGAAGTGAACTGTAATTTTGTTTCTCAGAAGGGCATTTTGTAGTGATTGTAATCAATTACTTTTCTCTTTAGGCCAATCTGGAGCAAATTATTAGAGAAAATCTGTTGCTAGCTAAGGAATATCAAATGTCTCAGAAATGCTACCTAAACTGTAAAGAAAGTCTCACACAACTCTACGACAGTAGAATCAAGGTGGAAGATTCATTTAGAGATCATCAGCAGGTAAAGTGCTAACATCACTCATTCGATTAACGTATTTCCTATTTAAAATGCATTTGATCAATAATGCCTATGGAATATATGCTAGCAATATGTCAACTATCATGTGTATTTTTTTTTCTTCTTGAGCATTTTTTATATTTTCACTTCTTTGCTTGCTTGCTTGTTTTTCTGTTTTGTTTTGTTTTTTACTTTACAGAGCTGTTATATAAGGTATTAATTATTCATTGCCATAGTTCTGGGTTTTTTTTTTTTTTTTTTTTTTTTTTTTTTTTTTTTTAAACCTGGAGTGTATTTATTTTTGTACAAAACTGTATTACCCAGCATAGTATCCAGCACCCTAACATTATGCATTTCTATCAAATAGTCTTTCAGGGGAATTGTGAGCTTTATAACAGCTATAATCAGACACTGCAAACGTTTAATGTAGGAAACATATACATGAAAATGAAAAAAACCTTAAAATCTAGTTTGATAACTTCCATGGTGGAGGTATACTGCTGAGGTATGTTCTCTTGAATAATTAGTTACATTTGAATAGGGCTTCTTTTTGTTTAAATTTAACAGTGTTGTGGAACATAAATTGAGATGTTGTAAAACCATTTTCAAATGGTTTTTTCTTTTTTTTCTTTGCTTTGCATCTATAGATCTCAGAATGAGCATCGACTATATCAGCATTAACTATAACTAAATCAAAAATATTATCTAGGTATGTTAACCAGACTATTGCTTGGTTGTCTTTCATGTCTGTATTTCTGAAAATTAGTACACGTGTAAGTAATCATGTACAAAAATTGTAGGTTAATGTCAACAGTTTCAGGTAAGAATGTTTATTAACTTTGGTCATGGATGCAGGAATCAGATCCTGTCAATATTAATATTTCAGTTCATTTTCTAAAAATGCAGTGAAGAAGTTTTCAAATAAATAAATGAAATGTGAAGTTCAAATTATTAGTAGTACTTTACTTGTATTAGTCCCCTTAGTCCCTCTTATGTCCTATACCTGTATCTTCAGCCATTACTCATTTCCCGCACACCACTTCAGTAAATCTCTGACTGAAATTCAGCATACTTTGAATTTCAATTTGTTCCTTCTAAGGTATTCTTGTTAACTACGCACCTTTCTATATTTCAAGAACAAAAATATGTTTAAGTCATAAATTCCCAGAGATAAGAGTATTGGAGAACAAGTTGAAGATCAAAACATAAATAATTGAAGAAATTCTGTTCTATTTCTCATCACCAAGCGAGTGCTAATTATGCTCCCTAAATATGATCTAAAGGCAAAGCTGTGAGCACTGAGATGTTTCTTAGCATGAGTGGGTTATAGAAGGAATTGAAAATATTTTTTCTGAATACGAAATTAGGGCCTACTCACTATAATGCTTTCTAAAGAAAAATATATCTGTGTTAGGTAATCTGGACTTTTAATTTCTTTGGATATAAGAATGCCTTCTGGATGTAATTGTTCTTGGTAATATTTGTGAAACAGATTTCCCACTCAGCAGTTTACCTCTTCTGGACACAGTGTGGGTGATATTATCATACATCTCGGTGAGGTAATATGGAAGCAAACAAAATCGCAAATGAGTTGGCATATATTATTGCTTTTTTCCTTCTCAATTTGAATACAATAAAATAAACATAGTAAAATATAGCAAAATTGCATTGCAATACCAACAGGATCTAGCTTCATCAGCTCTGCCACATAATCATTTGTTTGGCTTTTTAAAATCTTGTTTATGAAGAAAATGGTTATGAGTATGATACTATTCTATAGAAGCTTATAAGCAGCATTACAACATGTGTACCTAGTTTATGGTAGAAATTAGTGATGGGAATATTTAGGCTGACAGTCCTCAGTACCATTTAGTAGCAATATATATACGAAGATGAGAAACTCTATTGAGAATATTAATTTTGTGAATTACAGTGACAACTACTGTGATTTCCTTTCTGATAACTCTTCACTATGTTAAGGGACTAACTAGTCCAGCAATTGAGGCAAAACACATCTATCACTATCACAGTGTATTTAGCAGTTATGACAAAGGGAAAGAAGGTGCTGACTACATACAGAGCCTTTAAAAAGAAGGTGTTCTTTCTTCTTAGTTTTTTTTTTTTTTTTTTTTTTTTTTTTTTTTTTTTTTTAAGTGAATTACAGCTGCAATGGAAAATCAATTCTGAGGGAGTATCACAGTAATGATTTTTCTAGGTGTTGCACTACGTACCTGCATTACAATGTGCAGACTTCAAGAAGTGTGTTCATCCATTCCTAAATCCTGAGGACTTTCTTCTCTTAATATCCTATATATATATTATTATATATTATTATTATACTATTTATATGCTATTTATAATATGCTGTATTATTACTATATATTATTATACTCAAAATGAGAAGCTAGTTTTTATGAATACTGATGCTAAAAGCAATCTACTAATATTAAATTGTTTGGCATATTTTAAGTGGATGTAGTAACTGCTTTAACTAATGAAGTAGGTTTACTTTGGGATCCTATGCAGCTGCTTTGTTCAGTCCCAGAAAAGGCTCTGTCTTGATAGCTGAAATAATGTCTTTGGTAACATGATGTGTTTTATCATGATCTTGCAAGCTTCTATGTACTGAGGAAGGTGCACTTATGAACAGGGAGGATACACACCACCGAATCGAGGAGCTATGCCCGTGGAAAGCATAATACTCTCTTCTGCATAGTGAATGCAAAGGAATGCTATTGGAGGAGGAAAGGATTATTTTTTTAATTCTGCTATTCAGACGCAGTGGCTGAGACAAGGTTTTCATATCCCACTGCTGTTGTCTGAATTTCTACCTATCATGCTATAGGAGATTATAGCCTGATGGAAAACACACGGGCAAGTTTCAACTTTGCTGCAATTTCTGCTTCCTTCAATTCTTGTGATTAATTAAGTTACTATGTAGCACTGGTTATACACTTGTTTTTGCAGGTGTATAGTACGCTTCTGCCTTTGTTTTCTTCACCCTATTATTATACTACAAATTCTTCCATTCTGACAAATTCTATGAGATTTTACGTTTTTGCTGGGCTTCTGAAATCAAAAAGCTAGCTAGCAGTATCAACATTCACTTGGAAGGGTTGAAGTTTCAAATGTTCTTTTTTGAATTTGTTCTGGAAATGTTAACAGGTTTGCAAACTAGTGCCAGAAATACTTGTGTGCATGATGACCAAAACTAGTTATTTACCATATCCTTTTTATTCTGGGCAATCTTGGAATACCTATCCCAAGAATGAAATCTTTTACTTCCATTGTATTTTGCTAATAAATTAGTGATTGTACTGTAGGCATCAGTTTGATCTCTTGAAATTAGGGTTGATTCCAAAATATAGGGATATATCATTATATGCTAACAAACTATTTACTTGAATCTGTTTAACAGAACTTTAAGAATTATTTTTGTTCATGTAATCTGCATTTTAAAAAAATCTCCCTGAAAACTACTATTAGTTTAAAATTTAAGTAAAAATTCACTCTCATATTCAGGTTCTGTTCAGGAGGTCATATTACACAGAGGATGTGGGAGGAATCTATTGATTTCTCGTTTCCTTTTTTTTTTACTTTCAGGATAAGTGACATATTATTGCAGTAAAACATATGTAGGGTCAATTCATTCTGAATAGTTATTAGAAACCATGATAACAAAAGTCATTACACTGCAGTTCAGTTTTGACAGTAAAATTTCTGCAACATTATCACAAATCCTCACGCATTAGTGCAATGATCCTTACTATAGTTTCATATTAGAATCAAAAGACTGCTGTAGCATGCTTGATACAAAAAGTCATGCAAGTGAAGTGAAGTTCTTTTATGCTTTTATATAAACATTTTCATGTCTTTCTTATGTATGTGTTTGGCTCTGAGCCCTCTTGGAAATTACTGCCTTTAGTATTTTGTTCAGCTGGGATACAGGTTTGTGGGTTTTTTTGTTTTTTTTTAAATGAAGTTCTCATTGTTTTGAATCACTAAATAGAATATAAAGTAAATCTGATGCATTTCAGTTTATGCAATTAACTTTTGATTTTGTGGTTCCCATTCACTGACCTTAATGACAAAAAACAAAAACAAACATTATTTGTAAACAAAAAAAAACAATTTCTGTCTTTAAACTGTATTTTTGCCTATTCAGTTCACTGTGGAGATCTTGGATTGTTTCATATCTTCACAAGACTAATAATGAAAGCACTGATAATGTTACATGAAGAAAACAGACCTCCATACCTATTTCCTCACAAGTCTTAAATGAAAAAGAAACCTATTAAGGATTCAATGTGAAAGAAAATTATCATAAAAGAAATATCAGAATTTCTATTCTGTAAATGTTTAATCAGTTTTCACATCTGTTTTGATTAAGACTAGAAATTAGTGATGGAACTGATTTTTCTTTTCTTTTGCAGATGTAACAAGACTAAATAATAGCTTTTAAGCAAAAGTGTGTCATTTACAGTTTTCCTGAGTTTTTTTCTGATGTTAGAATTTTGACACCATGATAGGTTCTCAGAATACACAACTTCATATAAAAACAGAAGGAAAAGATTTGTCTTCCCTAAGCCTTTTATTATGCAAATTTGCTAAACTTTCATTGAGCTAATTATATTTAAACAATGTAAGCATCAAATTAATTATAATTAAATTTAAATCAATAACTCTGTAAGTTCAGATGACTCCATAAGAAAATTCATACAAGCAGGCAATCAAATCATACTATTGGTTTGGCAGCAAAACAAAGTTGTTGAAATAATTTAAAGAAAGTCCATTTCCTTTCTGTATGTATCAGCCATATCAATGGCTGGTCAGATTAGATTTGCAAACTATAGTCAGGGAACAGGATGTCTGTAGGACTCAAATGTTATTTCCAACAGAAAGTTCCAGAGGATGTCATTATAGGAAGTGAAATCTCTTTATTTTGCCGTAAAAAATTATACAGAAATCTGATAATTCCTTTAGGTATTTGTTTTAGAACTTGGGTGTTCTCTAGTGCTGCTGGAGAAAAGATTAAAAAGCCTTTTTCCAAGCAATGTTTTTTAATCAAAGACAGAGCTTTTCATTTTTCCCCCACATCTGTATGCCTATTCCAGTCTCCGTTTGGTATAGAGTAAACAGAATAGGAAGACAAATTGTGCTATCTTCTCTACCAAAGTAGAAATGGACATTTTTAGCAGTCCTTGAACTTGACAGTTCTTTCTAACACATAGATACCTATTAATGTGCCTATATGAATAATGTGCAGAAACGACCTGTTCTCTACTTCCTCTTGTTCGGTCAGGAGGTAGATTCTGTCCCATGGTTGATTTTTTAGGATCCAGGAAAATATTATTAAGCCAAGAGAATTAACTTTGTGTAGATTTTGCAAAACAATTGCCTTTGGAAGTAAAACTTACCCTGACCTTAGTGTTCGAGCAGTTTTGCATTAGGGAACCTATGTACCAGTGCTGACTTCACCCATTATCTATGCTACATACTTGTTCCTTCTAATAACGTTTAATAGTGATTTTAGAATTGTTACTGTCACAGATACGTTTAATCAAAATCAGGCAGAAGATCTTCCATTATTGAAAACAAAATCAACTAAAAAAAATTTAGTTATTTTCTTTTGTTTACGTTTATAGCAGGCAAGCTGAGTGACTGCAGAGTAGCAGTGAACAACTTCCTTAAGAAAAGTTCAAAAAATGTATATATCTTATTTTATATACTTCACATTCATTTTTTAACCACATGGATTAATAGATTGAGATTTACGTTCTTATTAGCTACATAAACTCACGTTCATTCACATCAACTTCAAACTTACATTAAGGGCATCATTAAGGTCACAGTGTTACAGCTTAATCTTACAAATACTTTCTGAAAATATTTAGTGTCATAATAGTTTAACTGAGCCTTTAATAACAGACAAAAACACAGCAAACAACAAACAAAATGCTCTAACTTAATAAAAGTCATTCTTTTGCTTTCATTTTTAGCTCATGAACAGCATTATTAGAATCTTTCAGGATTGTAAAGCACACCTACTTTGTAACTCATCTCAAATGCCTTATTAGGGGTACTTTTGTTAAAATCTTATTAGGCCTGTATTTTCTATACTTATATGCTTGAAAAGCTAAAACATTCTTAATAGTTTAACATATAAGATTAATGTGCCCTGTTATGCAAACTGTTATTCCAGAAACTGGTAGAAACTTTTGTATTGCACTTCTACTTGGAATTAAATCCATTAATCAGAAGGAATGGTCTCAACAAGAATTAGCTGGAAAAAGTTTTGATGAAACAATTTTCATATGAAATGTTGTGGTGAAGTTCCACATGCATTTATGTGTACTTTGAACCAGTCTTCTGAATGTATGGCTCGAGGACCTCTGTGGGAGCCAGCGCTTCAGTGGCTGCAGTCAGTTGCTGAGGCAACCAGCCAGCATAGATTTTTTTTAAGCCAGGCGTCTTTGCTGTTTTGCTAACTCCCAAGGACACTTGTCCCAATGAAGTAGATTGAGGCAGACGTAGCATTTGAGGGCAGAAATCATATTCATTATCTGTAATTATGTACAATTGACAAAACTCTTAGGTTGGAATATAAGATTATACAAGGAAAGTCTTGCCAATTGGTAGAGCCAAGCTGTGCAAGTATATTTTTGTTAGAAATTAATACGAAGAGAAGATAATATAAAGAATTCTCAAAATCATTTTCAGACTAATCTGAAGCAAAGATTTTTCAGAACTTGAGACAAAAAAAAAATGCTGGAGGTTGGGGAAAACAAATATTTCTTTTCCAAATAATGTTTGTTTGTTTTGATTAAAAATAAAATGTTTGGAAATCAATGGATCAAATGCCCCCAGGAAAGAGCATTTTATATTTTTTAGAGAGGAAGACGGAGTACTTCTTCACTTAAATGTCAGCAATGCAAATGCTCTGTATTCCCTCAGATTCAAGTGCTCTGCAGTAATGATTGGAAATGAAATTTCCTCCTTTCCCAAGAACACTTGCATGAATGACCATGTTACAAATTATCCTTGGCTAAGTCTGTTTCAGTTTCTCACTGCAGTCGTACACTGTGAATAATTAGTTTTGGAGGAAACAAAAGGATGAAATCATTAAGGTGTCTGTCTAACAGTAGAACACTGGTCTGAAATAAATATTGGTAGATTACACTAAAAGTAGTTTCATCACTGATACTGAAATAAGCAACCTCTGAGTAACATAGGTCTCAGGGTTGGGCCTGCCCAGGTGTGCGATACCTTCTTTCACATCTTTGTTGTAAACGGGACAGTGGGAATGTGAATTTGAGTCTTCCTGTTCTTGAGAACACGTAAGCCCAGAATAATTCTGCAGTTAGAGTACAGTTCCTTCATAACTCTCAGGGTTAAAGCTTTTGCCTATGTTACCAAGAAAGGTCGTGTTGGGTGTTAGGAAAGGTTCTTCACCAGTGGTGGGTGTGGAACAGATTGTCCGGGACAATGGTCCTGGCCCCAAGTGCCGTGCTCAGGAAGCACGTGGATAACACTCACAGACATAAGGTTTAAAATTTGGGTGGTCCTGTGTGGAGGCAGGAGTTGGACCCTTGTGGGTCTCTTCCAACTTAGAGCATCACAGAATCACAGTATATTTTATTCTGTGATTCTATCATTACTGCATGACAGGGGACTTCCAGCTGAAATGTACTTCTGGTATCCCTGCTCCTACTCAGCCTCTGTCATATGGATAAGAGGCCTTTTTCTTGCTCTCCGGATACAGTGAGGATGTGGTGAGATACCTGGACAGTTGTTGAGGTGTCTCAGAGATCTGGTTTGTAACATTTCTACCTCTTCAGTAAATAATCACTTTGCCTGTTAAACTGTTCTCATCTGATATTAGATTAAGCCTGTAAAAAAGCCCACTAATTTAGAATATCCACAAATGACAAAGAAGGGGAAAGAATTGATAATTCGAATAGAAAAGAGAGACTACATTTATTCTATTTGCACTGTAATTAGATGTCAGTTCCCACCTTTAGCTAACTTTCTGTTTTATTCTGGGTAATGTGATTGTTGGGATTTCAGCTTTCCTGCATGCTCCTGTCTCTTAGTGAACAACCCTACATATCAGTCAACCTTGTTTTTCAAAATTTCTAGCAGATTTAGGTGGATTTAATCTTTTCCTAAAAACTAGCAGAATATACGGCCTAAGAGAAGACCAGAAGTTTCTTTCTGTATCCTCAAGTTACCCTGCACATCTAAATAACTGCAGCTGCAGTTAACTCCTCCTGCATGCTGGTTGTGTATCTTCCTGGGGTACCAGTTTGGAAAGAGCGAGTAAAATTAAATGACCTGGGTTAGAAGTCACCTACATTTTCTCTAGGGAGCAGCTGGAGGACATCAATTCATGTTCTCAGGTGTGGATACCTCTGAATCACTGGAGCTAAATCCAGGTTTTGGGATCTGTTGGAATGAATTCTTCATGTAAATATTAAAATTATCTATCCCTATTAAAAAGTAGAAAAGATGCTTATTTTCAGATTCTAAAAATAATTTCCTGAATTGGAGAATTAATGATTAATTGTAAAATAAAGAGGATGGGAATGAGGAATTACAGTATGAAAAAGCACCAGGGCTGTTCTAATTTTCAGAGATAAAGTGTGTTGAATGCAGCTTTGCTATCTACTTCCCAGTAATGCAATGTAATTTTGTTAGTCCTAGTGTGTTTTAACACTAAATCTAGACATTCTTGACATTGATTTCAGTGCAATTTGTGTAATAGGTCAAGTAAAGTGGTGCTTATTGACTGCTGATTGTATATGTTTTTCCACCTGAAGTGTTATTGTTAATTGACATACTCTTTCATTTTCTTGAAATAATTTTCACTCTATTTGAATAACTGCCCGTAATTCCCCCTTTGTAAACTGGGTCTGTTTCATGGCAAATATCAAATATAGTTTTGAGAATCAGATAAATTGCAGGCTGTAATTCATTCCTTCAGCAACAGAACATTACAGTAATCAGATTCAAGCTAATTTGTCAAACATAATTTACCTTTAGTGAATATGTGCTGTCTGCCCCTAACTAAATCACCCATTTCTAAATGTCTTGTAATCTTGTCCCATGCCATTATTTCTAGTAATATTCTTGCAAAAGAATCCTGGCTAGCACTAATAGCCTGAAGTTTTCTGAATAATTCTTTGTCTTGACATATTGCAGAATGTTCTACCTCTAACTATGTGATTACAGATCCTGTATTAACAGGTATTAACAGGAGTCTGCTCTTTAGCTTAATTCCTGAAGATTATAGGATTATAGTAAAGGCTATCTAATCATCACATGCTGACTGCTTTATTGGAGCTTGTTGATTGTATTGCCAATGTTGCCTTCAGACTATTTTTTTTGTAATTACGAGTGTGGTGATACGGATGGTACTTTTTGACGCCTTGTTTTCTTCTGAAGAGAGGAAATGGACTAAAGTAACAGAACATATTAGACAGAAACCCAAACATCATTTTAAACAGTAGCAATCTGATTTTCTCATAGGTGTACCACCAAATGATTTGTTTCCTTTTGTTCTTCTATTGAGAAGTAGCTCAGGTTCCTCTGTGGTCCCTCTTGTTTCCTCTACTTGGCTCCAAATGTGTTTCTCCAGCTCTAAGGTTTTCAAAATGACTGCATAAAATAGCAGCATAGACTCCAAGGAAGTTTCCCTTCCTGGAATATCATCTTGGATATGCCTCTTCCTCCGTTGTCTTTTTCTAGATAGAGTATGATCAGTATCTGATCTATCTAGAACTATCTTCAATTCATTCTTGAAAAAATTCCTTTTATGTCTATTTTATTGAAATAATAACTCCTTTTTGTCATTAACCCCAAAAGTCTCCTTTCCTCGGACTCCCCGTGGTAGCCTGCGAGCCTCTTCTTTTCCCTGCATACCAGAATTACAGCAGAACTCCCTTCTGGGTTACTTCCATGAAGAGTGTGAAACAACCAGATTTCCAGGCACTTACTATCTCTCTGGCAGGCATAGATAGCAATTATCCACTGTAATTTTAAAAAGCGTGCATTAAAATCTTGAGGTTATATAGTTTAATTACTCAAGAGATTATTCTGTGACCATGAGTACGTTGACTGTATTAAAGCTACATAACTTGTAGAACATGGAGATCTATGCATTGTCACTACTCTTTGCTAAGTCTGTAAATTCTTCCAAGTATCCTGCAAAGAGAAACCGCCTTTGTGGGTTTTAAATCCCCCACACAGCCTCCAGTGGTCATTGAACTGCCACAAGTCCAGATAAAGCTCAGGGCAGAGAGGCATTAGCCAGCACTCCAGAAGAGGTTCACAAAATAAAAAGCAGCTCTTAAAATCACTTGACCTTAAATGATTGTGGATGCTCTAAAATTTCAGTCTCAAATCCATGGTTACTTTAAAACAGCACTGAAATGAATTCCATCCTGCTGATAATTCTGTCCCTAGGTTTTCATTCTACTGCAAGAAATGTCAGGGTTGTACAGGAGGATGCTGCTCTCACCGTTCTCATCTCATCAAGGTCTGGGTGCACTTGATAAGCTCTACATACACATCTTCTCTAAATGAGAGGATTGGTATATTTGAAAAACCTTTGGGGGATCTGAAAGGTTTGTGATGGAGGGTCAGATAGAAAGAACCAACTGATGGGCTGAACAACCATCATTTGTAACAGTTTAAAAGAAATGTACTTTGCGTGCTCAGTACACTTGTTCCCAAGTCAATGAATGATATGTAATATTGAATCACCGTGTTATTTTCCAGAGAATTATTTTTTACAGTATTAGTGGTGTCCTTTGTGGCTCAGATTCAAATTGCAGCTTTATAGAATGGAGGAAAACTTCCTCATCCTGAGATATAACAAAAATAAATTCACATCCATTCCCTGAAGAAATCTCTATCATGTTACACAAGTTAATATGTAAATGTTTTGAAAATGTGTTTCTTTGGCACCATATTATACATGTAAATGATTACTATTATTTTCTTCCTCTGTGCATCTGAAAGCTAAAGAATTACTATATAATATGCTATATATATATGTGCGCTTTCTAAACATTATAGTCATTTCAGACAAATTCAAGCTAAGCAAAATGTCAAACTTTGTTTACTAATTTCATTCCTATCTTTTCTTTTAATATCATGTCTTGGTTCTCTAGTTATAACGTAGATGCACCTAAAGTTCACTAGAAACATTTGCCATTAGCTCCTTCTAAAAAAAATTAAATTTGAGGATAATCCTACCTCCAGAGCTTATTCTGTTCCTGGCCATTGACTGTGACAGTGAAAGGCTCATCTGAAAGCAGTGGAGCATCCCATCTAAAAGCATAAAACATATTACATTTCATGAAAAAGCTAATTCAGATTGTTTAATTCTGGTAATATTGCCTCTGTCACCTTCAAAATCAAAATGTTCTTTCCTGTTATTATAAAGAAAACAACCAAATTGCTTAAAAACCCATTTGAATACACAGCTGCCTTATGTTGCATACTAATTTGATTAAAAATGTTTGTGCCTCACCAGCATTTTTTACGTAAAACACAGTGGTGAATTTAACAAAGAAATATATTTGTATTTTAGCAGTTTTTGATGATAGAGTACATTATAGTGTCCTCAGCACCCCTGGACCAAACAAAGATCTTGCTGCATTATTGGAAGGCTTTAAACTGAATGTCTTGCTGTATTTGTTTGCTCAGTGCTTTGGGCACTGTGCCAACCTCATTGTGAATAACTGCATTAGTCAAGTGTATCCAAATTATTACAACACAGCGTCCATCCCAGTTATTGCTGTTGAAGCATTTTCTGAATCTTCACATCAGAAACATCTATTTGAGGGGAGAGCTTTACATAAATTCAGGCCAATTTTAATTTTAGACAGAAAATCTTAACATCTTTACAAGTGGCTTGTGTAACTAGATTTTCCTAGAAAGAATAATTAGAAAGTAATTGTACTACTTTTGTTTACTTATTATGAACACCTTGCCTAAAGTGAGGATCTGCCATGACAATAGAATGAAGAAAAGAGGAGCCAGAGCACAATTGACAGTATTTATTTTTCAGCTTACGGAAAAAGTATTGTGAACATCGTCTCCCCTCCTTCCATCTTCACTCTACCCATCTGAACTCCTCATTCCTTGATAGAGATGATGATGCAGTAAGCCTTAGTTGATTTCTAATTATCTAATTGCCTTCAAAAGAGTGACTGCAGTCTGTGTATCATTCTTTTCTCTCCTAGTGGAGTTCGTTCTCCTGATGCAGAGATGTCTATTGTTTCTCATGGCAGCAACCCCTGTGCTAAAATGTCTGCAAGATACAGAATGTGAAGATAACCATATTCCCACCCTTCCATTTCAGAATAGCTCAGGTCAAGGTGGTCTAATGGGTTGCAAAATAATCTAACAATGTTATCTTTGCAGCCCTTGCTGGCTTACTTCTTATATTTGGCCAATTTGTATTACTCCACAGTTTCTAGCTCAGCATAACCTTTGTCTTGAAATATAGTTTAAGCAAGCGAGATTGGACCTGTGTGATAGCTGCATGTCATTCAAGAGATGTGGCCTCATCATTTGTGTTACGTACACCTGTCAAGACAAAGAAATCTCTCTCCTCCTCAGTTCAGAGCCTGTTTTCCTTCTCCTACAGTAAACAGTAATTTTCCTCCTTATCTAGCCCTATTGAAACAAGACTTCAAATCGGCACATTAGTGATATGTCTTCAAACTTTTATTCACACTATCCTTTACCTTTTGTTCTCAACATCAGCTTCATCAGCGTTATGTTCTCTCCAACCTAAAGCCTCATTGCTAGGAATGAAAATGCAAGGCTCTTGTACTTGCATATGTTACTGAGATCATTGAAGGATTTGGTATGGGAATAATTTGGATAGTCCTAAACAGCTGATAGTTTGGCCTGGTGCACTAAAAAATCAGAAAAGTATATATATTATTATGCCATGAAGATCTAAAGTATCATCTACTGAACTTGGTTAGAGACAGGAGTTACTCGTTCTGTGAGTTGCTGTAATACCTGACATTATATTGAAAAGCAAAATTCTCCGAATTTCCTATGAAAGAAACATTTCAAAGCTATTTACTATGAAACATTCACGTTTTACTTCATCGTGTTCGTCCCTTGTCTCTGCTCTGAGGTCTAATTCAAAGCAAGCAATAAGCAGAGTTCATTCTGATGGCTGGTCTCAGCTCAACGTAGCAATTTTGGGGTGCTACTAGCATCACTTCTTTGTTTCTGCTCCGAAACTTCATCAGTCAGAACTGAATGCTGAATTCCAAATTCTGCAGTGCTATCCTTTCATAGCGTAGAGGTTGAATGATCTGCCCAACTGAGGAGAGTTTGTTTCTCTGCTATGCAAAATACATGTGCAAAATATAGAAATGGGAATAAATTTCACAAGATTCACTTAACTGGCTAAATAACAAGATTTTCAATATGAGTACATCATTATCACGTTTTGGATTTGAAATATTTTGTCACACTAACATAACTCAGAACAAAATTACAAGCTTTAATGGCAGACTACCATATACAAGTTTCCTCAAGGATAAAGTAGTCTTGATTTTTGACACACGAGCAAGTTATTGTCCATCAGCTGCACAATGGTAAGATCCTGTGAGCACAGTTCTGCAAATAGTACCGTGTACCAGAAGCATGGTAAATTATTGTTCTGTGAGTGAGGGATAAGTGATTTCTCAGTCAGATGTGGATGCGCTTGCAGTACGGATAGACAGAGAGAATTTATGCAGATACGCAAACCATTTAACTAGAGACATAAATACCATGTCTTGTGATGCTATTGATAGGTCTGTATTGCCTTCTGAGCAACACCACAGTATTTCTGTGCCTGTCTTAAATTATCTCACATTGAGAACTCGTTACAGAGTAAAAGAATGCAGTGACTAAACGTCAGAGCAGCTGATGCATGCTAACCTTTTCATGTGTCACAGCCCTCTGACAACTTGAGTTTTACATATGCCTTTGGATTTTTTACATTAAATCATCAACCTGCCAATGTTGTTCCCAAAAGTAACACTCAAAAAATGATTCTGTTGAATGATCAGGGAGCTCTTTTATTTTATTTGGGCAAGAATGAACACTTCTGGAATTTTCTTGGATTTTTTTTGTGACACTTTAGGATTTAGAATTACAGGCAAAGGCATTCTTTCATGAAAAATAGCTAGCGGACTTTCATTTTGATTTTGATTACACTACATGATGCCATTTATACATGCATTTTTGAAAACAGTTATTCATTCAGCAAGAACTCAATCCACTTTCCTAAGCAATCTGATATTTTACATGTACGCTTAACTCTTTGAATGTAGTCTGCTTGCCAATAGCTAAATATCGGGTTCTATAAATGGTCCAAGACTTCAAAGTAGCTAAGGCAGCCATTCGTTTGAAATTCTCTGAAGTTCTTGTAGTGCACATATCCCCCATTGCCTGAGTATATGTATTACCCAAGTGTACTGAGAATACAGGTAGCAACAACAGCCTTTTTATCAGACAGTTAATCTGAGAGACACTCAGGCAGGTTGAAGGTAACCAGTTTACTTTCATGCCGACATGTTAATATTCATCAAGAGATTTGGTGATACTTTTTACCATTTGAAAGATTCTAGAATCATATCATCTTCTCAGTTGAAAGGAGCCTTTTAAAGGTCATCTAGTCCAATTCCTCTGCAATGCAGGGACACCTACAGCTACATCAGCTTGCTCAGAACCCTGTCCAGCCTGACCAAGGGCAGAGCACCCAACACCTCTCTGGGCAATCTGTTCCAATGCCTCATCACACTTATTGTAAAAAACTTCTTCCTTATATCTAGTCATCTCTTATCTTTTCATTTGAAACCATTATCCTATTGCAATAGATCCTGCTAGAGAGTCTGTCTCCTTCCTTCTTATAACCTCCCTTTAGAAAGTTCACTTTCAGGTCTCCCTGTAGCCTTCTCTTCTCTAGGCTGAACAGCCCCTGCTCTCTCAGCCTTTCTTCGCAGGGAGGTTTTTCATCCCTTGGATCATTTGTATGGCCCTTCTCTGCGTGCACTCTAATATGTCCACATCTTCCCTTTGCAGAAAGTTTAATACCTGGTCAGAGTACTTCAGATGAAGCACCAGTGCATAGTAGAAGGGCAGGATCACTTCCTTTGCTCTGCTGGCCATGCTTTTGATGCAGCCCAGGATAAGTTGGCTTTCTGGACAAGAGTGCACCGCTGGCTCACATCCAGTTTACCATCCACCGGCTTGCCAACCTTTCTATTCCCACCAGATATTTTAATCTGCACTTTTTTTCTGTGTTTTTGGGAGGGACGAAGGCTTATGATAATTAATTTCTCTCTCTGCCATGTAAAACTTCCTCTAGAAGGGGTTGTCTTTGATTTCCTTGATTTTGTGGATGTATTTTCTTCCCAGAACATAGATGTGTGACAAACAAGAGACCACGAAGAAAGAATTAAGCCCAAATCTCCTTAGAAAATGGTTTAATCTACTATAACTCAGACGTATCTGTACAGGAGCAGATAGGACATTAAAGACTGTTAATTAAAGATACTATGTCAATGTACAAAATGAGACAAGACAAAATGAGTTCCACCTTTCTTTCTCAGCCATTTTCTTCTATTTAGATGCAAGGTGGTCGAAGTATAGCAAACAAACTGTAAGATAATCTGGTACTTGAAAGATCTTTAGCTACTCTGAGCCTCTGTGTGAGATCCAGAATCCTGCAGCCATTATTTATTTCTAGAATCAAATGGTGGGACAGTAGTAGTTCAGAATTATCACAAGAATACTACAGTTTTCTAATGCATTGCCCATGATCATTGAAAGTACTATCAACCTCTGAATACCGAGTGACAATCAGTGCAAAGATGTCCAGCTGCTGCTTTAAGTCTGGTACTGGGACTTGTGAGCTGGGACACATTGGGCAGATACCCTGCAAGGGTATTTTCTTAAATTAACAGTAGTGAATGGTGCATAAAATTGTCACTAAGATGAATTTATTACTGTACTATTTCTTTTCACATTATTCTGTATGGGGTGCTACCCCAACAGAGTTTCCAATTCAGTAGTATGCCTGAAGCCAGGGGTTTTATCAGCAGTGTGTCAAAGGGTGTCTGGCTCTCATTCATATATAATTTACTCTTATTACCCAAGTTATTTCTATTGTTCTGCACTAACAGTTGTATATTTTCTAATGAAGTTTTAAATCAACTGGGAACCAGGGTATAAAGAGTATTTGAGTATTTTGTGCCAAATATGGATTGTTTGTCTTCCTGTTAGTTATGGATTGTGAGTGTATTATTGCTAAAGGAGAATTTTTGTTTTTTCCTTTTGCTTAGAGTTAACATTTAACATTTAATAAAATTATGTGAACTTTTCAAGTGTTCAAAACGAACAGTGTAATTAAAAACAACAACAACAAAAAAACAAAACAATGTTAGATTATTAAAATAAACATATGAATCTACCTAGCCTTCCTAGATCAACTTTGGGCCATATTGAACTTGCAGTCATAACTCCAATAGTATCTTGATGTTTAGTATTTACTAGCTGAATTTTGGCAGGAGCTGAATAACTTCATATCTGCAATTGTCTATAATATTCACTTCCAAGTTTTGAAATATGTCCAAATTTTGAAATATGTCTTGCCTGTTGTACCTGCTATATGCTGGTTGTCTCTGACTATGGAGTTGTGTGAGGTGAGTAGAACGTGCTGACACTTGTTGAGCTAAAAACATTTAAACTTTGGCACAGTTGTATTGGTCCTTCTTTTTCTGTGTCTGTGGGAAAGCCCTTGGTGAACTGGCTGCCTTTTCCACGTTACCTTCCTTCTGCCAAAAGACAGGCAGCTGGGACTGTGGTATGTAACGATGGAGAGAGCTTGATGAGTGTCCTCCTTCCTACACAATGAGCACTGGGCTATAATGCCACAGCCATGTAAGCTCCGAGATATTGTTGATGCAGGTGAGTAAAGAGCTGAGCCTGACCAAGCATCCAGACTTATTGTCTGAGACTCGTTGCTTTTTGCGCATACGTCCAGCATTTAAAGTATTTTACAATTGTGTCTGAGATTAGCAAGTGATGGTACTTTCTACTGTAGTGTACCCTCTTGCTGTTTTTTACATGTTGCTTTTTTTGTTAGGTACCAGTAAGAGATAAATCTGTTAGAGCAACTCATTTCTTTTCTTTTTCCAGGCTTTTTGATCTTTGTACCTCCTTATTTATGAAGGCCAAGATTAGCCACTGCTTTTGTGTTAAAATTCACATTTTAGAAAGATAAACCTTTTTTTTTTTTTCCCTGTAGAAATTCTGATGTATCAACAAATTGAACCAACAGCAAGTTTCTGTCTTTCACTTCAGATATCTTTTTAAAATTGTCTCCTCAACTGGAAGTGTAAAGGAGTTATTCAAATGCCTACAAAAGGCTTTAGTCTTTGAAATTTTCCAAGACAAAAAAAAAAAAAAGGAAAAAAATAGCATTATGTAACTCCCACAAGTTATAGGTCTTTGATACCCTTTAATCAATATATTGTTTTCCTAAATATGCCCACTATTATACGCATGAACATATCAATGATTCTTAATATGGCTGCATTCTGAAAGTGTGTCAACACTATCAAAAATGTCTGAGAATGAGCTGAGAAAGCAGGTAACACTGATGAAAATTGTTCTGGAAAAAATAAATGTTTAAGCAAGTCGACTGTAGCTGGTTACATTTTTTTTCCCTTGAAAACATGACAATTTTTCTGAACTAAATTCTTCGTAGGATTTTATTTAGAAACTTCAAAAGGAACATAGGCTTAGGGCCTCCGTCACAACTTCCATTCATATTAAGTTGCTTAAATGCAGTGCAGACTGGGGTCTTTACCAACTCTCTCAAATAATCTAGATGGTTTTTCTAAGGAAATGTTATTGAATATGTGTGCATAGATTTTTACCATTCTCTTCTGTTGAAGCTATACTGGTGACTACAATGTAGGAAAGTACCCAAGCCTGCTCTGAACTAAAGCAGAACAGAGCGTGAGCTTTTGTCTTTGACCTTCAGATGAGTGGCATAGCCACCTCGTGGTTGGTTCTTATGCTGAAGGTGTTCAAGGCCAGGTTGGATGGCTCCTGGACAGCCTGATCTAATGGGTAGCAAATCTGTCATGTCAGGGGTGTGGGGGTGTGGAAGTAGATGGACTTTGTTTCCTCCCAACTCAAGCCATTCTACGATTTTGTTTCTAAGGTATTTTCTTCTGTCTATATGGGTATACTTTTAATGGAAATTAAGATTTTAAAAGCTCCTCAGTAGTTCAGTAAGTAAAAAATTGAAGTTCAAACACTGATGAGTGGTCATCATTGTGACAGTGTTGCTGCAATGGTAAATATAACTTAAAGGAATAAATGAAGGCTACTGTACTGTATTGCTATCAGATTTTATATGTGATATATATGATGAAAGAGATTGAATTAATCCTTGCTGATACATTATTTTTATCTGAAGAACAAGAAGAAACAAATCACATGCATTTCCCCACTTAATTATTGTGCTAGACACTCATTGTCATATCATTGACCTATTTGGTCATGCCCAAGTTAATCATGCCTGAACCTTTTCCCGGTGGGAAATAAGCTTTTTCACTTCCTGTCTTGCAGGAATATCAACTAAAACTCAGTCACATATGCCCACAGTCTGATCACTGCAGCCCACCGTAACCATCGTCTCCAGCAGTGAGACTGCAGTCTGCAGCATGCCCGTGAGAGCGGGTGTCAGAAACCCATCACTTCCTGTGTGCCTTTGCTCAACTTCATTCAATCACTTACCGCATTAAATCACACCAACCTCTGCTTGCAGAAGTGTTCCCCTCCTTTACTCTTTTTCTTTTTTTAATCCCTTTTTTTTTTTTTTTTTTTTTTTTGTTTGCAAGGAACTGTTTTGTCACACTGAAATAGAGTTTATGTGCAGTGACAGCCTAATAAGCCAGCAACTTTAGTCGCTTATTAAAGTCAAGCATGTGTCTTTGTTTCATGTTGCTAATGATGTGGAACCGTCGAGGCCCGAGTATATTTCGTCTGGACGGTGTGGGAGCGAATGCTGAGAGCTCATTACTTGGCTCCCCATTGGAATCCTGCAGGCTTCTGCTCATTGAGGAGACTGTGGGGGCTTTGACAGAATTATTATACTGAATATTTTTAGACTCATTAACTATATCACCAAAGCAAAACATCTCTTCCTTAGATGCAAATGGCTGCAGCTACTGTGGCTTTGCTTTAGTTATTGCAGAAAAAAGGATGAAGCTTGAAAACAACTTAGGGAAAAGATTTTCATGCCTGAATGTTTGAATTTGTAACTTATATTGGGAATGTGTAAGCCTTTTTTACCACATTTAAGCCACTCATGTCTAAGTGCCATTTAAAAATGCATATATTCAGTTTCATGTAGTAAGTGGTGCTCAATCTTTCAAATTTAGAAAGTGCCACTGAAGTACACAACAGGAGCTTTCCAAATTCTGCTTTCTATTCCACAAAGAAAAAAATTAAACGTAATAAGCTCGTGTTAAAGTAATTATAGATGCTTGAATTAAGCCTTCAAAGGTAAAGGAATTTGGAGGTAAGCTTGCAAATTCTGACTCTCCTTTCACCAAAAATGTAAGTACTGTGCAATATGAAAGATCACACATTTTTCCAAGCCATACAATTCCTAACCACAATAGAGCGATTTAAAGATGAGGAGTGAGACAAGATTTTTAGCCAAAGTCTGAATTTCCTTGCTATGGTGGGTTTAAGTTGGTTCTTAATGTTACTTTATTGTAGCTTTTTGTGGTTTAATTGAGACTTAAGATGTACTTGAAGAAAAATATGAATACCTTAAAATTAATTCTTCACAGCAAAGGACAGAAAATTGCATTTATGGCTCCATTTGTTGGAAAAGTTGGCTGTGAACTGTACATTATTTCAACTTCTATAAAATTATATTTTGACTCTTGATGGAGACCTTTTCTATATGTTGTGTACAGGCTTACTTTCTATAAATTGTGACCCTGAGTAATTGCATGAATATACGTACATTTTAAAAAGCTAGATGAGTGTTTTTCCCATAATGAGTGCAAAGTTCCATTAGGATTTTATTCTCCAAAATGTTTATAGGTGGAAAAACAACTATTTTGATTCCTAGGAAGAAAGACGTTGCTCTTATTTGTGGTTCATTTCCTGCTAGAGTATTCTCTGACAATGGTGACACTGTCTTTATACATCAAGAAGTTCTTCTTTTAGTGACTGCCAGGGACTCTGGAGGGAATACTTCATATCTGAAACATGTTTCCCTTTGGGATTTCACCATCAGAATAACTGTTATGATCAGCAGCCCATTAGAATTTTTTTTTTCTTTCTGAATCTATGAAAAGGAATAGTTAAAAATCTGACAGACAAGAAACTTGGGCCGAATTGAAGTTCACCGTTCCTCACATAAGAACTCCGTGTTCTCCCTCAAGCAGTAAGTTCTTAATAGGTATAAGAGCTGTTTGGAGTTCTCAGGGTAAGCGTTTTGAATCTCTGAAGCCTCAGAGTGGACAGACTTCATTTTAAGATTTTGCAGTTCCTTTTCAAACCAGTTTGTGGCACAACGCTATTTAATTTAGATGCTGAGTAAGATTTCCAACTCTCATGCTTCATCGTCATTATCTAAACCTTTAAATTTAAGCACCTGGATAATAGTAGCTTGATATTAACTAGAAAAACACAGTCCTTTAAGAAGACGGTGTTATTAGTATGGGTTCCAGACAGGGTGCCAGCTCTGAAAACCATGGTCACAGCTGTACATTAAGACACTTTTCCTTTAAGCAGCAGATGACTTTTCACATTTGAATGTGAATACTCTGTCAGGAAAATTCTCACCTGCAGAAATGGTTCACAGTTGTGATTTCAGAAGTTTTGCAGTAAAAATAGCCCAAAGCCAACGCACCTGTCTAGATTCATAGATGATCCAGGGGAAATAAAACAGACTTGTGCTGTAGGCATGCAAATGCAATTGTTTCATTTCTTACAGATAGAATTAAAATCTGTAATAGTACTATAAATAGATGTTTGCTATCAGTTGTATTTATGATCTTATGATTATCCAGACTTAAAATCACTGTACAATCCCTCTGTCTTTTTACTTATTTTAGCTATCTTAATATATGTCTCCTTTCAGTGTTGGGCGGAACTACTATGGTTTTTTTTTGTTTTATTTCACCTTAATTGGTCCTGCAGTGAAAAAACACTAGTCAAATGCATACCTGTTGGGAGAAGTGGACTAGGAGAGTATTTAAGTGTTACTAAGATGCAGTCTTGAGCTATGCCATAAATACTTATCAGATTATATGATACAATCAATTGATTTCTCTAGATTCTTAGTGGCTGTATTTCAGTGAGTTCTGTATTGTGTATCTCTCAAAGGTTATCAACCTTTTAGTCACTGTGTAGTAGGCAAAAGTGGTTTTCGTAGGCTATACGCCAAATTCAAAGCTCATATGGATTTTAAGCATATGTTTAAAATTTCTGCATTTCAGTCAGCTGACCTCTATAATTTTCTGTTGTCTGGTCTCCATACAAATTAAGATCTTTGCATTTATACTGAAATGGTTGCCTTAGATGAGGTAGTTTTTGCACTGAAGATGCATTTTTCTTACTCATTTAAACCTATGGTGGTTTTCTTTTATGCATACTTTTCATGTAATAGAAAAGATCATATTTTATTCTATACAGCACATATATTTGACCTCAGAAGGAGCCTTTATGACTCTGGAGCAAAAAAATTATTCATGTTAAGAATCTCCATCTGGTTTTTTTTTTTCCTTGGTTTGTTGTTAGTATTTTTTAAAAATAATTATGTTAATAGCAGTCAGTTTATTGATGCATTCTTTACATTCTAAACTCCAGAATAGTCTAAAGCATCCAAATAAGCAGTTATTTTGTATCTGAGAACTGAGAAACAGTTGGCATGCTAGTGAATCTAGTCTTTAGTTTTGAAACAGACACTAATTTTTCATCTAGGATTTAGTACCTGTGTCTGCACTGAAACAGGGGTAAGCCTGCTGAGCACTGTGCTCCTGCTCTCATGATCTCCTGAAGTGGGAAGCTTTTGAAGCACAGTTTGTTCCCCTTCTTATTTGTGCACCCAAATTTTCTTAAAAAAAAAGAAAGAAAGAAAAAACAAGGTGAATGTGGAGGGCATAGTATCTTTTCTCAGTGTGGTGATTGTACTTCCTATTGCGTTGTCTGGCTCACAGACCAGATAGAGAGGCATGGGAAGGTTATTTATTCATGCTGAGCTCTTAACAAAAAATCTATTCCTTTCCTCCCTTAGACATGTACACTGTAACTGTTCCCTTGTGACACCCAGGGTGGAAGTAAGAGAGTGCCAAGAATGAAGCCCGTGTGATGATGTCACAAGGGTCTTTCAGGTCGTAACATGCACGTGGATAGGGAACTAACTAAATGCACCAGGGAAGATCATGTTGCGATCCTCCAAGGCAAATATCCCTGATTAAGGAATGTATTGTGTTAATTTTGCTGTGTTTTGTAGGAGTCAAAGATGTATAAGGCCATATGACAGAAGACAGTTAAATAAACTTTAAGGTTCATGATATCTTTTGAGTATTTTTTCAATCTGGCCGATCCAGCTCTATATCGAGAAATCACTATTAAAAACATTTTAGCATGCCTTTTTTTTTTACCATTAGCATTGCATTGGAGGACTGACAGCATTACTTCTCCAACAGTTTTGATGCATTTAAAAATAAAAATTAAAAAAAAAAAAAGGAAACCATAAAATGCTCCTTGAGTTCAAGCCTAAATGGTGTTTGTTTCTTATTGGTTTCCACAGCACAGGTGCTGATTTTGTCACTGTCTTATCCACAGTGCACAGCACTTGACCATTGATTTCCATCCTCTGGAGCTCATTGGGGTCTTATGGCCCTAACTAGTGGGCAGTACTATGTTCTACTGTATTTCCGTCACAGTAATGTACCACAGTAGTTTGTTTTAAACAGTATTTAAGAGAAGATATATATACCATGAGATGTACCATGTTGACATGTAGGGTACCAGGGGATATACAGTTTTCTGGTAGTAGTTCCTGTAGTGAGTCATATGCTGACTTTGTCTGGAAGAGAGCACATGGGAAATTCTGAAATTAAGCCAGGGAACAAATTAACAGTGGTAGAACATGCTCCACAGTGCTTTATTTGCCATGTTGAAACATGCTCCTAGTATGGAAAGAACTCACTTTATTCCACTGTTAATTTGTTGTTTCAGGATACAGTTAAGGTATAGATTTTAGTGTCTTTTAGGGAGTACTAGGAATGTGAGATTAAGATGTCTTGTGGGGAAGAGTCTGGAAGTAAGAAAACAAGGAGGATTGACAAAGGTAAGCTAATATTGATATGGAAAAATAAAAAAAGAGTGTTTTGGGGAGGCACTGGAATTTTCCAGTAAATCTGTCAGTCTCTGGAGAAATTCAGAAGACCTTTGTCTTTTAAGACTACTCTCCCTTCAGAGATTAAGAAAGAACTAAGGATTCCTAAATCTCAGCTGTCATTTGCTCTCAAGAAAATCTATGAAACTCACCCACTTTTAGCTATATCTCAGATGGAATATAATTATATTTTGCAGTAGTATTCTTTTGCAGAAATACTCGGGTATTTGCTGATCTGTTCACAAAGTGATTCTGCCCGTTGCTTTGAAAAGGATAGGAAAAAGACTGAAACATAAATAAGACTGTCATAAAACATAGGGTCTTAAATTAACATTGCAAAAGCATCTGTAGGTCTGGCATTTGCTAACTTCTGCACATTTATCTTTCCTTTTTATTATCCTTTTAAGGTAATTGTATGTGATTATAAAGGCATTAACAGGATTCCTTTTTACATCTTTCATTTATTTGGTAATCAGGAACATAATACTGACTCTATTTGTGTAATTGTGACTGTTAAGAAACTTGGGAATCAAGATAGGTGGGACTTGCTGACTAACTCATGGTTGCCAAAGTCACTGGCTCAAGTCATTAATGGCTTAACTACTACATCATTACTGTAGCTTAACCAAAGATGTGGGTTTTGTCCTATTTATTATTGCTGTCAGCTCTTACGTGTTAAGCAAAACTATTTGAAAGCCTTTTATACAGACTGCATTTGAAAGAAGGATTAGAAGCCTTACATTCTTGACAAACACAGTGAAAATCAATCTGAAGCTTGTATGAAAGTAATGACTTCCTTGTTTTCATACATGCTTGAAATTCCATCTGTTCTGGAGGATTTTTCAACAGTTAGAAAAAGATGACTCCATGTTTGTAACCCCTGCTAAGAAGAAAAGTGAACATAGAAATTTTAAGGTAGATTCTATTAAATCTATACATGTTTAGAATTTTTGTCTAATCTTTTTCTTTAAGTGCTTTCTAGATATAGAGATTTAAAAAATTGCCCTCTAAATATAGTACATGTAATAAAATGCTACAGTTCTTATGGGTAAATCAAATCGTATTTAAGATTTGGCTTTTTCATTTTTTTGTTTGAGAAACACACATAAGTGATTGTAACAAATGAAAATCTGCCAACAATGCTAATGAGGTGTAGGCAGCATGTCTGTGTGGCATCTGCAGTAGGGACTCAGGTCCCACTTCTGGAGTGAGAACTCTGGTGGCTTACACAAGAACCAGACAATTGAAACCTGAGGGTACTGAGATGTTTCCCTAGATCTGGGGCACGGGTCCTGAGGCTTTGTGCCACTGGGGCCAAGAACGTCAGTGTTTTAAGGGACTGCAATTTCAAAGCAGTCAGCCTTGTCAGTGTTGATAGGCTCCCTGTTGTGGTGCTCAGGGATGAGACTTGGTTCTATCTGGGCTACAGCCTGGCCTCTTAGGATTTCCATTTTCCTTGCTGAAAAGTTGAAGTGACAGAAAGGGACGTTACAGATGCTGTGCAAACTTGACTGTAGTTGTTTCACTACTGTAGTTAATTTAACTATTATTGTTCCTTTTGGGATTCAATTTGTCTCATAAATTGAAAATAGGATTGTCCCATTTGGGTGTGTTCACTGGCGTGCTGCAATCTGCAGCATTTTTTTATATTCTTCCCCTTTTCCTGGAAGGCTCTTGTAAAACTGAAGATTCAGTGTTGCATGTTTCAGGTTTTGTCTGTGCTTTGGAACAAGGGCACAACAGTTCTGACTCGTGGGTGCACATCCTGTTTTCCCAGTCTGTCACAGGACAAGACCTGCATTCAGGGGGCAGATTTTCGTTAGGCTGGAAACTGCAATATGCAGACATGGGTAGAATGTAACGGGTCCTGCAGGTGAGCAGACCAAGGGAGTGCCAGTTAGCACTCCTCGTCTGCAGATGAAAATTTAGTAGGTTGAAACTAAGAATGACTCCTAGAAATCAGAAATGCCCACATATAATTTTCCTTCTCCTTTGGAAATGATGAAGTACCTGGGAACTTCCTAATATATCGGCAAAATGAAAAGTGATTTAGCTTCAACATTAAATCTCTAAGTGATAAGCAGATTACGATCCTAATATTAAAGTTTTTAGAAGAGACAATACGCTTTGTCTCACTGCCACATAAAATGCTTCTTTGTAATTTATTATGAAGTAAAGTAAATAATTTACACTAGTGTTACAATCTAATACATCACTGCTTATTTCTGCATGCTTTTGAGGACAAATGATAAGAATATCATGTGTACACAGAAGTAGCAGGGTTAAGCTTGAGTAAAAGTTCAGGAGTGAAAACACAGAAAACTGATAAAGAATGCTAACTGACTAAATAAAGCCAAATTAAAATCTAGGAGTTCACAAAAAAGTCTTTCCTTGGCTATAAAACAGCACCACTGAAACTGTACTCTTGCAATTGGCCCAGTGCAAGTTAATAGTAGAGCGTGTCTTTATTAGCCATCTTGTATGTCACACCACTTGAAATTCTCTGTGAGCTTCTAAGAACTGAAAGAAGGAAGTGCAATGAATCAGTGCTTTTGTAATATTTAAATTTTTCCTTTGGTTGAAGTTCTACCCTATAACACATTCTCTGAGTCTTCATGATACCCTCAGTATTTCGTATACAACGAGACTTGCAGAATTTGCTCAGTGATTTGATTGCTGATGGCATGTGACTCCATTGAGCCATTTCCTTTCCCTCACAATGTTCTTACTGTGAAAAAGTTGCTGAATCCCTAAGCCCTTGTGTGGACAAAGGGTTCAGGCATGGCCTGCCTTTTTTTGTCCCAATTATCTTAGTAACTAGGTAATCTAGTACATAATATGACAGATTGAAGCTACATTTCTAACTGATTGTAAACTCCACTTTGTTCCATGAACACCATTTTACTCTCTGCCTTCCCTGTAATATTAATGTTACAATATAGTGTCCATCCTGCCTGAAGGCAGGCAGATGATGACAGAAGGAACAGTTGAACTCACAGTTACTGCCTATTTGGATGCTGTGTCTCAGATCCGAGAATGAAATATCTCTTTGGAGGTCTCAGAAAGAATGGTTCCAGGAATCTTATTGGATGAATGATTGTACTGAGAAGCTGATGTGTAGGTGTGGTGGGTGTGGAATTTGACTCCTTGTAAACTTCACAAGTTGTTTATGTTTGGTCAGCAAGAAAGGCCACGCTGTCACATTATGTCATCCTCTGGGCCAAGCAAGAAGGAAAATTGTTGTCTGGACTAATGACATAATTCAGAGCTAGTCATAATTCTGAGTTAGAGTCCAAGTAATGAAGAAAATGAGTAAGCTGAAGAATTTTTTCTGAAGATTATGAAATCTCTGGTGCTACAGAAGAAGAAAAGTGTGTTTGGTTAGACTAAGAATACCAAATTCAAGTCAGTTGACAACTTAATTAAAGACTGCAGTTTTAAAAGCTTCAGGTTTTTTTGTTTTGTTTTGTTTTTGTAATGCCCGCTAGCCACATATATTTTACCTATCGTCCTCTATTTATTGTAGAGGGATCCCGCACAACATTCATATTCTCTTCCTAATCTCATCCTTCCATACTGCTTAAGAATTCAAACCCTATTATTTATGAAGAGCATGTGTGTGTCTGCTCTTTCCAAGACACTTTCACCAAGAAGCTCAATATACTATTTGGCCATGAAGGCTACATCATACCTGGAAATTACAGGAGGGCTAAAGTCTAGCACAGTCCTCTATACTGCTTATTTATGGTGCCCTAATCCTGTTTTGATTTGTTTAAGCTGACAATTTCTTAGACAAGGACTAACATGCACCAGAAATTGCTCCAAGCAGGCATCATGGATGGCACAGCACTACTCTACTATCACAGCTCTACTATCTCAAGTGGCTTTGCTGCAACCAAAGGTATGCAGCATGTACTTCTGTTTCACCTATGTAAGCTGAAGCACAGCTTTCTTGTTCATTCAGTCATTCCGCAGTTAATCCCTCACTGCATATCTGTGATATGTTATTTGTGTTTTAGGACAGTGAGGATATCACACAGGGCTGAGAAATGGTAGCGAACGGTGGAGTGTGGACAAAGTCAGCCTGTGCCTCTTAGTGTTACTGCTAGAGAGTAGTTCCTGGCTCTGTTTATTTAATGATATGAAGGTAGCCCCAGGGATTGAGAAACAATGTGCATCTCTAAGATGCAGTCAGCCATCAGCACCGAGGTAACATCTGGCAAAAAGTTATGCACGTCTTAATTGGCCAGCTGTTCTTCTGATTGATTCATTGTCTTCCAGAAAGCATACTTACCTTTCAGTACTCATGTTGCCCCGTAAAGATATCCAGTCCTGGGCTGCCTGTGCTGGTGGGATGTACATTGTGCAAACCCAAGCAGGGAATTCCCTTGAAAAGTCTGGCTTTGCTCAGCTGAAGGCCATGTCATTCCTGAAATGGGTAATTGGAGGTCGTGTTTCTATTACTGCTAGCAGGATGCTGGTGGTGATTCAGCCAAAAGCATGTGTAACTGCTGAGGCACCTGTTTTGTGACTTAGGCTATTGTGGTGCACAGTCACACTGCACAGACTGTCCTCGAGGTGGGCTAGTGATTAGCAGGTCTGGCAAGACTGCTGACAGGTGCCAGAGGCCTCGAAATACAACCCACATAGTAATGACAGCCCAGTTTTTGGCCAGAGAGCAAGACAGTGTTGATTGATGATCATTGAATGGTAAATGATAAATGTATATGTCATCAAGAAAAGTAAAATTTGTTCTTTTGAATTTCATTTTACTATTTTGCAACAATAATGGAAATAATCTGAATCAGAAGGAACAGGTTAACATAAAAGTTTATCATGATAATATTAGATGTTTATTATTCAAGAGAGTATCTGTATTCTGCTGGAACTACAACTTTAGAACTTTTTGATAATTAATCTCAGTGTATTTTAAGTGTAGCAAAGAAAGCATGAATTCACAAAGATGAAAATTATCTATTGAATTGTTTGAGAAAGTAGTGTAACGTTCATATTAATCAGGTAGCTTATTTGTTTAAAATGACAAGCTCATGAAAAAAACATTCTTAACTCTGAATGCCAAAAGTGTACTTGTTTACTTTTAGAGTGATGTGTTAACAATTATACTCCAGAAATCCTTTAGGAGGGGACAGAGGATGAGATATAGTATTTTACTGTGCACTTTGTTCTCTTCAGAATAAGCAGTAGAAACTGTAAATGGAATGATTAGAGATTATGGCTGCTTCAACATGAGGACATAATGGCAAGGTCAGGAACTTCCTTAGAATTATCTTGTTTACTTGAGGGGTTTTGACACTTCAGCATGTGCTGTCTGCTGCGTTTCTCTAGTGGCCTCTTATATGTAACAAACAAAAGTTGTGATAATTTGTGGTCTTCTGTAGATGAGATCTTTGACAGCAAAAATTATTGGGAGGGAAAAAAAAAAACAAACACCAAAGGAAATTATCTGCATTTTTTTTTAAAGATGTTTCCATTTGTTTTTTCCCCCGTTCCTGGGGACAAAATAGTGTTTGATCATTAGTGTTACTAAATGATATATATAAAGGCACCTGAATATATTTCCCTTGCATAGCAATAGAAATCTTTGAGGAAAGAATAGCATCACATGTATTCTATGCCTACTCAGTATCAAACTTTAGGCTGTTTTGAGGAACGTAGCACACAATGCACAGTTTTTGTCTTCAAACTACTATTAAAAATGCTTACAGTAAGTAGCCACAATAAAGCAGGATGATATCTTGATCTTACAAAATATTAACTCTTTATATTTTTCTAACAGAGGGTAAAAATCATAATCAATTAAACATCTTATTTTTTTTTTCTTCTTGACATGGCTTTTTTTTCTGCTTTAACCACTATTCTTATTGTAAGATTGTGCTCCGATTTTTTTCAGACTTTTCTTGCATTTGTTTTTCAGTGGATCTTGAAATACAGTTTTCCTCTGTCTCTTGCTCTCCCCCCCTTTTTTTTTTTTTGGTAATTTAACATTGCTAATCTGCTTACCAAAGCATTCACAACTGGAATAAGGTCAAAAAACAAGTGCATCTCTCCATGTACACTTGCGCATCAGCTGAGATTTGTTTTTTTCATGAGGCTTTTACTCATTTTTAAAGTATATCCAGTCTGTTGACAAAAGAGCTTTATTTAAATGAGCTATGTAATCTTTACCAGCAGTCTGTGGAGCAGATTTGACAATAAAGAAATATCTCATTACCTAGAAGCTTTGTATATTGTACAGGTGTATCTTGGTAGTTGAACAGTATAAAAAGATAAATATTAACTGGATTTTGCTAATAAATCTGCCATTCTTCCAGTGCCAAAATCTGTAGAGTTGTTGTAATTGCTGTTGTTTGAGTTGTAACAATGAATGGAACTGATAAGGCTTATGTCATTTACATAGAATTTAGCATTCGCAGTGCACTATTGAATTAATATGACACACACATATTGGGTCCTCTGATCTAAGATTAGCATCATTTTAAAATAGAGAAAGTGTACATTTCAAAGTGACATTATTCTGTTTGAAATGCAGTGGTATCTTACATAGATCTGAAAATCATACCAGGTGATAGCAATGACTGGTAGTTAACGTTTCTGTTAGTTACGTCTTGGTTTATTACATTTTGTAATAAATGAATGTCTTATGTTAAGAGGGATTACTGCAGAATTATGAAATAGTATTACACTGAACTCAGAAGGCAGATTTCTGTAGCACCAGTGTCAGTCAAGAGTCATGTCAAAAGAATTATATTCTCTGCGTTTAAACCAGAGTTGTGCTTTAATAGAATTCTACTTATGATTTCAGGTCTTCCTGCTGTCTTTAGGTGAATATGGCATTGCTAATCAGCTGTGGAAAGTAGGACTTAAATTGGATGCAACCCTTCCCCCTTCCAGTTATCATCTTGAAAAACTAGAGTTAAATGATTTGGTTAACATGCCAAGAGTTCAGTGTGGCAGCCATAAAAATATGAGACGTTTCTGCAGTTACAATCAAGATCCTTGTTCATCACAGTACACTTATCTTCCATTGTTCCCTGCTTTTGCAGCACCAATCTGATTCATGCCCAGTAAGTGACTGCAGGTGTATATAAGCTTCCAAGAGTTTTTGAAAATTGGTGATGTACTGCATTTAGTGTATTATTTTATGATGGCTCTTACTGTGAATATCTCTAGTTCATTCATGTTCGCATCAGCTTAATCCAGACTGAGATTTGTGTCCAGCTTCATCTTACCTCCTGTGGAGTATTGCGCTGCAAAGCATTTCTCTTGCAGGAAGAAGGGGAGGGATCTTTTTTCTCTGACTGGTGTTAATTTAAATGGTGGGATCAAGTGCTTGTTTCTTGGTGATGTGATCGTTGTTGTTTGCCTTGATGTTTTTTAGCTTCTGGATTGCTTTATGTATGGCTGATATCTCAATTGTTTATTGTAAATGTTAAATGGTCTAGGTTCATAATATTTCATCAAAATATGGTGTTGATGGTGGGCTGAGTCTAGTGAGACTCCTCTGCCCATCTGTTTCTCTCATCTGCTTCCGTTATGTGTATTTTTCCATTTTTGCTGCTGCTTAGTACATTTCTTCTTCATTTTAATGTCCACAAATTTTTTCAGTCCTTGATAAATAGATCTAGCTGCCTACTATGGCTGCAACTTCATCTTCTGCTAAATCTTTAAATGTCTTAGTAACAGCCATTATAAAGAAAATAAGTTTTGTTGCTATATTCTTGATCTGATACACAAGAAATTGCTTTCTGGAGTTGGTTTATGTACATAGTGGAGTTATTTAGTGGTAAGCATTCTCACTTGCTTGGCAAGATTCATACACAGTCTGATGAAGACTGTGAACAGTAAGAGGCTCACAAGTGCTTACAAGGAACAATGCCTTTAAAAATTTTAGTTGAGAAAAATGGAAAAATCTGCTTGTGACTGTTTGCAGTCATTAGTTTTCCATAGACCTATAATTATTTCAGGTGATTTTTATGAAGTTGTCATGTCATATACAAAAACATCACCCACTTTGAGACTGCAGTCCCTTTTGCTTATTATGTCTAATAAAGGTAACATCAGTAATTTTTTTAAAAGAAGTGTATGTTTTTGATCAAATATTAAATGTTGGATAGAATTAAAAATGAATCTTCCTTTGAGACAGGTAGCATCCTGGTCTTGCCTATAATGTCTCATAAATTAGATCTACTCTAGTATCTACTATTTTTTATCTAATTCAGAACTTTGCTGTTTTACTAGATCAGACACCTTATAAGTGTTTATTCATATGTCTTATGAATAATTAAAATAGTGAAACAAAGCAATTAAAAATGAAGGATTAGCAGTAATGCCATATATGCAACTCATGCATGCCATGACTTTGTAAGTCTCTACATATGATAACAATTTAAAACATAAGGCAAAGCTAACAACTGTACTGTATGACGAAAAAGAGGATTGAAGGGAAAAGTTTTGCTGCCTGTATCTGTAGATACAGAGTCAGTGGCCAAATCTAGGAAACTTACAGGCTGATTTTGGAGTAGAAGTGCTCTTCAGCTGGGCCACTCAGAATTTTCTGGTTTAGATTGTTCCAATAGCTATGGTTCTGAAATTGCCTTAGAAACTTATGTTTCCCCTCCTGGGTTAGTGAGTCTACCAGTCTATGTGAAGTTTTCGCATAACATCATTTGATCAAGCTGTTACTTTCCAAAATAGGCACATATTTCTGATCGCGTACTGCAATGTTATTTATCTTGCAATTAATATTGTAAAATTGATAAATATTGAGTTTGGTCTCCACAATACTAGGCACAATAAAATATATTCAAAATAAGAAATACATTAGGTGCAAGACATCTAAAATAGTAACAACAGCTATCAGGCTTGTAATTTGCAAGGAGTTAGTTGGTTCTTTGAAATGAGAAGCATTGGCAAAGGTCTTATTGAACACTAGCCATTATAAACTGCCAGTTTCTCAGTAATTATTATAGCAATTTTCAAATAGTCAAACCTCAAAACTATGGAACACATTTTTTATTCTCTCAAGACAAAACTCTGGAGAGAAATTGAACTGCATAGCTACTGATCCCTTTCACCTTCCAGTGACAAATCTTTTGACATGCTCCCCCAATTTCTGTTTTCCTCATAATGACAATGTATTTGGAAACTATTTCACATTTTTACAAAAAATTGGAAATTTGATAATCCAAAGATAGTTTTCTACTTAAGCAGTTTTTCTATTGGACTGAGGCAGATTGTAGTATTAAAATGTCACAAGTTGTTTTGCTCCTCTACCATCCACATTTTTTTTGTGACTCCAGCATCTTATCAAACAACATGAGAACTGAAAATAGCTGAATTAACAACAGACCCAAAGACAGCTGGAGATTTATTTCTGGAAATAAATATTAATATAGGAGAAAATGAGCACTAGCTCTTTGAAAATCTTCTTCAAACTGAAAAACATTCTTATTTCATTTCAAGTTTTGGCTGTGATTCAGATCGATATTTTATATTTTTTTATTGAGTTCCTCTGCATTTCACTGTGCTATTTCTAATATGCACTGGCATCACTCAAAAAAACAAAAACAACCCAAAAAAACAACCTACATACAAAGATCTGTTTAAATATTTTACAGCCTCATTTACAAAGATGCAGAGTACTCACTACTTCCATAGAATCTAACAGGACTTGTGGTAACTCAATATCTCTGAAAATCAGGCCATTAATTTTGAAAATGTGAGCTAATTACTCTCTAGGCTGTAATAGCTCACTTGATATTACTATAATCCACGTTCTTTTGAAAAAGTGTATTTTTCACCTGGTACAGTGCACTTGATCCTAAAGACTAGTCATATCTTATCATGTAAAAGCTTCTTTATAACTGATCTGATTATTGACCTCTGGCTTTGACCTTAATGAAATGTAATATTTCTGAAGGAATAGTACAATTTGTTGCGTTAATCCAGCTTGAAGGCCTCGTGCTAACAATAGCTACGCCATTTATTGAAATAATTGACTTGATGGAACTCAAAACCCTGTATTTTCACTAAGCAGTAAGCTAGCTAGCTAAATCTTCCATTTTTCTGAATTCCAGCTGATCTGAGTATAGAGCAATTTTTGCCAAATTTACCAAAAAATTCCAGGTCTTTCAAAAATATTTGGTGTTGGTAAATTTTCAGATTGTATTAAAATATTTTTCTTCTGGCCTGAGACCTGCAACACTGTGTTTTATGAGTTGCAGATTAAGGAAAAGCTGATACAGATCTGAGTTGCACGTTGTAACAGTAATTAATGCTAACAAAAAGCAATAACCTATCAGGTAAGTATTACTACTCTGAATATTACCAACAAGAATTCTTTGCAATGATTGCAATTCCTACCATAGCTGTTATCTTTGTTATGAATCTTTAGAAAATGCTTTTTTTAAGTAGCGTCACTCTCAGCTGCGGCACTCGGTGTAATTTAGTGCTGTTAGATGCTTTCATGTCACGTGGTTATAGCTAGGTAGATTAATAGGAAGTTCTATCTGGAAATTTCTTTCCTGTTATTGTTCTCCCTGAGTAGTTGATGGCTAAGTTAATTCTCTTTAGTTTTGTCATGCACTAAAGCACACATTGCCAAGCTGTGATAAGCTTTACACAGTAAAGGAAAAAAAAAAGCCCTTGTGTCCATCAAAGTCTTAAACGTGCATTTTAAACTTTGTGCTGACCTGATGTGCCATTCAGAAAGCTTCAAAAGATTATTTTTTTTTTTAAGAAAGGTTCAATATGTCCCAAGGCTATCGGTTTTGAGTTAAACTGGGTGAAGTAGAAATATTTTACTCATCAGCTTTGCAGTCACAGAGTTTGCTTCAGCTAGAACAAAACTGCTGAGGCATTTAGAGAAAATTAACCCCCCATCCTGGCAGCCAGATGTGACTGGTTTCTGATGAATGCACATGAGTGGGCTGGAAAGTCAAGAGACTGTGAAATTCCTGTCAGGTCCGTACAGTGCAGAATGGGCTATTGACTGCTTTCTATATTTCCCTCCATCATTCTTCTTGAACACCGCCATTAATTTCCTCTCCTACTCTGACTTGGGCTTTTTTTTTTTTTTTTTCTTCCCTTTTCTCTCTCCCCCCTCCACCCCCGCCGCCCGGTTCCAGCTGTGGGTGCTGCAGAGCAGGATGCGCCGGGCGCTGGCGGCGTACCTGAGGCTGCGCGGGCTCCATGGCCAGGCTGGGCTGGCGAGGATCCAGGCGGCCTCTCAGGAGAACGCTCAGAAAATATTAGCTGTGCAGGTAGGTGATTGCAGGGAAGTAGGAAAGATCATTCTGATCTAGATTGAAAAGCAAATGATGGGTAGTGTGATGAAGCATTAAAACCATATCCCATCAGAGTTTTATAAATTTTTAACCTCTTTAATAAACTGGAATTGCATGAAGGATGAATTCAGTAAGTTAGCACATATACCATGCGTAGTTTGGGGAAGAAAAAAAAAAAAAAAAAGGAAGATGAGATTTATTTCTCACCAACCTTAGAAAAGATTAGTATAAATACATAGGATATAAACATTTGAAACACAGAGCAGCCTCAGAATTGCTTCTCCGTTGTTTTAGAAATGCTATTCCCTCCTGTTGTCTGCAAATAGTATTCCCATGGTAAACAATACCGTCATTTTCACTGTATTCACATCTAATTTCTTTAGCATTGGGCTGTATTTCAGAAGTACTACACCTTCCCTTATATATTAGAAATAAAAAAATAAAATAAAAAATGATAACATTGTGGGAGTTATAAGATTTTTAAATGGTTTCCAGCCCTGTATTATTTTTCATTTTATGGCTTGTTCCCCCTGTATATGTATTTACTAAGAAAAAAACTACTCTGTAAGATATGGTTTGAATGTTCTTGTTCTTTTTGTCTTGTGCAATGGTATCTTAGTCATATTTCTGTAAAGCCACTCCTTTCAATCTCTTCCCATAGTTAATGGCCATAACCAGATGGCGTTTCTGAAGGGTTTTTAAAAGACTAAACTGAAAAAAAAAATTCAGACTTATTTCCCACAAAAGAAGTTGTGTTGCTGATGCAGCTTTAGTGTGCCATGTTCCTATAAACTTCTCTTTGCCATTTTTACAGCTTTGCTGTATGATTGTGCAAACAATATCATTACATTTGAATAATATATAATTGCATTTCCCTGTCAATATCTGATGCACTAAAGTAAACCAAACTTGAATAAGTTGTAGCACTCCAATAAACTGCACCGGCATCACTAACAATTTCCAGAATCTCACTAAGGGACAGAGAGGATTTTATTATAAAATTCCAAATTGAGATACATATGGTACTGATGAATCACAGTCATGTTAAAATCAGAAATTCAATTTAAAAAAATTACAATAAAAGTACAATCACATTTTGTACTTGTAATACTCTCATAATTGAATGCATTTGCATTTGCAGGCCAGTGGAGACAGGTGAGTGAAAAATTACATTTTTTTTCATTCAGATTCCTCATTTAGAATTTGAAAAACTGGAAAAGCTCCTTTTTGATGTTTGCTGTGTGATGAATCCTGTTCTCTCCTGTGTTCAGCACTCCAGTAGTGAGTGAAGAAAAAGTGTGATCGGTGTGCAGGCTATAGCTCGTGAATAACAATAAGAAAGATGTGGAACCCACAGGTGGCAGCTGGTGTCCTCACACATGAATCTTTGCATTAGTCTAATGTTACACAGTATTTTAATAGGTGTACTATGAACCTCACGTCATTGAACATTATGTCAACAACTACTCCGTATTTTACTTAATGAGTTTTACAGAAATCCTTCACCTTGGCATAATTTTTTCCATGTATGTCATTCATGCTGGGAAGCTGTGTCTGTTAATCTTCTCTTCCTGAATAACCCAGCCAACGACAGAGGTACCAGAGGTACCAGAAGCCTCTGGTAAGCTTTTAGATGTGAACACCTGCAACATTTGGGGGTGTTCAGAGGCGAATAGCTCAGCATTACCAGAGACATCCTTTTGCTGAGAACCTAGAAAGCATTCTGCTCTCTGCCCTCTTTCATTATCCATGGCTTCCTTCTCTGACAAGAGTTGTGCTATTCTAATATTCATGTTATGTTTTCATGCAGTTTGCTTGAAAATAACTTGAAAATAATGAACAAGGAAAAGATACAAAATTAAAATGTAAACTAGTTCAACTATGAGCAATTACTAATGTATATAGAAGTGTATTTTCCCTCAGCAGCATAACATTTTTATATTTTAGTGGATTTATTTACATGTGGACCAGTGTCTTTGTTGTATTTGTGTTAATCTCAGATCAATCTACCCTCTGCTAATTAAGTTCTTACCCTGATGACACTTGGCACAGTAGCAGGCACTTCTAGAAGTGTGACAGCTATTCCTCTCCCCTTCCTCTCAGCAAGACATGCACTTTGCTTTCTGCTGTTTCTTGTGTCCGTCTCAGTTAGCGTGAGGCTGAGGACCTGCTGTGCTGAACAGCATGTGGCACACAGGTGATTTCAGCTCATGGTGCTTGTGTTACAGCAACTGCATTGACTAGAGCAAACAGGAGAAGGTGAATCACAAAGGAAGAGTGAATTAGAAGAGGCAGTAGATACAGTACATTGGCTGCCTAAGTGTTTTCTGATATTTAACAGAAGCCATGATCAGGGTGAGATCCAAAGAGAGACTTAAAAGTAGATAATGAAGGTTTTTTTGTTTGTTTGTTTGTTTGTTTTACCTTTCCAGCAGGTACTTTTTAACTGGCAGCACTTCACAGTTACATGGAGCAGCAGAGTTCTGGGAAAATTCAAATTGTGGCAGGGGGGTTGGAGCTCCATGATCCTTGAGGTCCCTTCCAACCCAAGGCATTCCATAATTGTATGTATCAGTACTAGAGGTTTGCCTCTAGTCATTAGTCATTGACTCTGTTAGTGAAGCACACATGAAATTTGGAGGGATAAGTGTTTCAGTACAGAGCATGATGGCTACTTCAACAAAGGAATTCTGCTTAGGAAACTTCATTTCAGTAGCTGTACTAGACTGACCAGGATTGCTCAGACCTGAAGCAATTCAAACATCATGTCCCCTGGAGCCATGTTTTCTGCTTTACTGCTATTATATGTAGAGTGAAAGAGTTGAAGAATCTCTCCTCACCTGCTTGGCTTTCTGTCCTGCTTTAGCATGGGCTTTATATGTTGCTGGTCTGCCTGGCCCCACCAGCAGCATTCCTTTGATCAGAAATCATAATCAGAATAGATCAGAATCTGGAAGCATCTCCTTTCAGATTTCTGATCTAAAAGAAAACCAGAAAACATTATTCAGTATGTAGTAGAAAATGGCATGGCTGAACATATGCTCACTGAGCTTTCACTGTGATTGTGTAACAGGAGACAGGACTTACTACCCAAAGCATCAACCGTGTGCACCGTAATGGCAGAGTGAGGGGAGTCAATTTCTAGTAAAAATTAGCTTCTGTACTTTTTTTTTCCTAAGAGTCTGTAGTTTAGATTCTACATAGTGGCATTAATAGATTATTTTTTAAAACCAAATGCTATTTAAATTTTTAATAAGCTTTTCTTATTTAAATCATTCAATTATGTAAATGTGTATTCCCAGGTTTTTAACATGATTCTTGTGGCAATTTTTCTTTTTCACCATTAAATATTTACCTTGGATATAGGAATGGTCAACCGTTTACTTAGTGTCCTTATGCTTAGAGGGTATATTTTTGGTGAAAAAAAACCCAACAACCTAGCATTTAAATTGTACTGTTAAAAAAGTAATAAAAGATTATTCCAAAGAAATAGCAAGGAGCAAATAATTTAATAATTAATTTAATTTCTAGAGCAGAGATCAATGGCTGGAATGATTTATACTTTCAGTTTTGGCTCTTCATCTATTTTATTTTTTGTAGAACAAAATGCAGGACTATTTCTTAGACAAGACTATTTCGTCTTATGCTCTACCTTTTTCCAACCCATTTCAAGATTTCAGAATTCCTATTCTACTCTCTGATTGCAACTTCATTCTAGGTCGTTTACATACATGCCTGATGGCTTTGAAAAGAGACTTTGTTTCTATCATGGCCATCAAAGAAAGTTGTATAAGCTCCATTGCAGGAGTTAATAGCTGAAGGACAACTTGTATAAAATGACAGGAGCAAAGACTATTGCTGAAAGCAGTGACAGTTTGTCTTTAAATAAAAGCTGTGTGGAGATTTTTTGTGGTTGGTGTTTGAAGAAATGTGACAGAGCAACGTGTGAAAAATTTCACCATTGCAGTCAGTGGTTTGCACACTCAGTAGTTTGCTGGAGGGCATCAGTCTTCAAAAATCTTCCTGCAATTGCTAAATATATTCCTAATCAGGCAGTAAATAATAAAAATAATTTCTTTGGTTTAATAAAACTGAGAGTTAAGAAATAAAACCTTTTCTCCCAGAGGGGTACAGGCACGGTATTCATTCAGTGACTTTGTCTTTACGAATAACATTTCCGAGTTTCAATAACTTGGCTCTTGAGTAAGTTCAATTAGCTATCTAATTGCAAAAATGATGTACGATGGCAGATGTAGCTTTATTTAGGATTGTGACTGTACTTTAGTCCTGACAGTCTTCAATTTACTTCATCCCTTTAGGTGATTTATCTTGACTGCATTTCTGTCAAAATTATTTGGGGGGCCAAAGCGCTAACAGAAAAGATTGCTGCTTTAAAACATTTAAATAATTTTTCCTGGTGGTGGCACCACAAAGGTACATTTTTAACCAATACGAGATGATTGGTTTAATTTTACGTAGATCTACACCTTACTCAGCCATTCACACCAGTGCAAAGTTTAATTTTTTTTTTTGAGGGAAGTGGCTTTATCCAATCTGATTAAGTGGAAATTCCTACATAATCCTCAACAGAAATGGTCAGTTCACAGACTGTCATTTTGATTCCACAATGCTTTCATTATTTAAGTGTTTTCTGTGGTTTTACTCAAGTTCCTTGATTAACCTGAAATGTTTAAAAACCTTTTGGCTAACTTATAAGCTGTTATTGTTTTTGTAATATTTCCACTCTATTGAACAACACTAGTTTGCAATAGAAAATAATTTTTTGTCCATTTTGGATTGCCTTTATGTGGACAATTGTTGTAGAAATTTCCATAGAATGGACCATTTTTTTCCTAAGGCTTTGGGACTTTGCTGAATCTATCAAGTACATCTCTGTGGATAGTATGTTTTACATGAGGAAATGTTTCCCTAAATCAGTAAAATTCCTGTGGTTTTCATGGCTCCCTGTTCAACATCCTTTCAGGAGAGCATCAGAGCAGTTGCACTAGGGTCAGGACCAACTACAGTGTTGTGTATTTCAAGCAGGGTTTGTCCTTTTTCTTCCTTAAAACCAATCATTCTTAACTTGCTTCTTATCTGTTAGATGGTAGTCAATTTAAGTACATATTTTTTCTCTAAGTTATTAACACAGGTGTGTTATGGTGTCCCCCAGGGCTGATGCTCTTCAAAATCTATGTCTTCTCTTTTATTTTTCTCTGTTATTGGTTGAGTTATCACCATTTACACTGATTACGCTCAGTTGTCTCTTTTTTGCCTGCTGATTTCACTTTAGCAGTCTTGCTGTTTCTGCCTTATCTTGGAGACATATGGGGTTAGATGACAGATAACTTTTCTTAAGGGGACATGGCTACATACCTTTTAATTAGTTCTAACCTTTTCTGTTGACTCAAACTTACCGTAGTAAATATTTACAATTTTGAAAATAAGTTGTGCTTGTTTTATTATTCATTTATAAAATATTTCTTTTGCACAGTTAAAGGAGAAATTGAGACCAGCAAGATACCTATTTTTACTTCTACTCATGAAGTTGATTTTTGAGTGGAAAAATTTGTTACCTGTCCGGTAGTTTTCTCAATAAACATGGAAATCATCATCCAATATTTTCTAAAAATATATGTCTGTCCTCTCAAATGAATTTTGAATTGCAGCACCTGACATTCTTCAAAATATGATCTCAAGTTTTATTTCAATCTTTAAAGTAATTTTTTCTGTAGATTTTTGTAGATTCATTTCATGACTCTCACCGGATTTTGGAAGCAACCATCAAGATTTTTGAATTAACTTATTGTGTAGGTGTAGTGGCAAAAAAAATTGCCATGGAACAGACAGAACAAAAGTGTTTATAAACATCTGTTCTGTTGTATGATGATGAGAGGGACTCTTCTAGTGAAACAGTGAAAAGTAATCTCCAAGATACAGTTAGACTCAGTTTGATGTCCTTGTGTCATTTTTATAATCTATAATTTTGTTTATGACATAGCCAAATTCTAACGTCTACTCTGGCATCACTTCCTTTTCACTTTTGAACTGCATGTATTTTTTCACACAACTGTTGCATTTAGGTTTTTCTGCCACTTACACAGCTTTTTTGATCCACATAAAATCTCTGTTTTTCAAAGCACTGTGACTAAAGACTGTCAGAACCTCAAGCATTTCCTGGCATGCAAGGCATACCTAGAGAGGCCTCAACTAGCCGCCTCTTCTATGGCTTCGCTTGAAAGTTTGACTAAATGAAGTAAGAGGAATATGTAAGAAATCACTTATAAATGTGACTGGCACCTAAAAAGCTGTAGTGTATAGCAGAAAGAAAAAGACCAACTGAACATTTATGTTTACGAAACCAAAATCATCATCTGAAAGATAGTTCTGCTGCTTTCCCGTTAGTAATGGAGATTAGGAGGTGATCTCTGCCAACCGACAAATTGGTCTCATATTTTTAATGTTAATCTTAGCACAGTTCAGAATTATTGTCGTGGTGAATTGTTGAGTTTACTTGCAGGTGTACATTTTTAATTTTTAATTTCATTTTTATTTTTGTGCAGAAATACATTGCAGTATTTTGAGTACTAAAATTAATGATCTAACAAAATGGAACAATGATGACATCTAATCTAGATTTATTTTCAAAATTTATTTTATTGAATTGTATTACATTTCTTCAGTGTTCACCACCACTTTCTGAAATCTATCCTCATAGATAGATATATCTCATATATCTATATATATTACCAGATAATAATTGTCCATTTTCTTCTAATTTCTAGCTTTCAAACACAGAAATGCCATAATAATTTAAAACATGATGACAAATGGAAATGTATATAGAACCTTTTTATTATTATTATTATTATTATTATTATCATTATTATTTATTTACTATTGAAACACAAGCTTACAGGATTTAAAGTGTTCTTCAGGTAACTAACTTTTAATATCTAACTTTTTAATACTAGTGAGATGACTAGCTGTGCTAAATAAATAAAAGGAATCAGAATTCCTGAGTTGGAAGAGACTCAGAAGAACTACTCAGTCCTATTCCAGTGCAAATAAATTGCAATATTTACTCATTCAAAATATGTACATTTATAAATAAATGCATTTTAATGTATCCTATATAAAGAAGTAAAATGAATGCTATAAAAAAGTTCTCGGCAACTTTCCATAGTATGGCATGCTCCTACAGTTCAGGGGAGTCTTTCTTATTACACAAAGATAGTTGATATTGTTCAAGCAGCAGTAACTAAAAATACAGCAATAATTAAGTTTTTTTCTTCCTTACTAGTAAAATATACAGAAATCGGATTCTTTTTGCTAAGCTATGCTGTCTTTCTTTAGTATTAGTATCTGAGGAAAAGCACATAATACATAACCAAAATCTCCTTAAAGCACTTTATTACAGTTTTGTAGAAAGTTGTTTGTGGGTTGGTTTTTGTTTGTTTGTTTGTTTGTTTGTTTTTCCAGAGGCTAGCCATTTCTCATCAATACTGTCTTTTTTACTCTCTTTTTTTTCCCCGTAATTCATGTTATTTCTTGATTTGGAGCAATAGTGCTGAACAGCAGGAAAGACATTGTTTTCTTATGCAGTACTGTCTTAATAAGAGAAAACATTGTTTGAATGTAGGTTGGATCAATGGGCTGAGGCCAATTGTATGAGCATTAATGAAACCCAGTGCTGGATCCTGCATTTCAGTCACAACCCCATGCATCTCTACAGGCTTGGGGTAGAATGGCTGAGAAGCTGTGCAGGGCGAGAGGATCTTGGGGTATTAGACAAAAGCCAGCTGAATATGAGTCAGTAGTGTGCCCAGGTGGTAAAATTCAAAGACATCCTGACTTTTGTCAGAAATAGTGCAGCTACTTACCAGGACTTGGGAGGGGTGAGAGGGAGGTAATCATTCCCCTGTACTCAGGTCTGGTGAGGCTCACCTCATTGTATTCAGTTTTTGGCCCCTCACTATAAATAAGACAGTGAGGCCCTGGAGTCTGTCCAGAGAAGGGCAACGAAGCTGTGAGGGGTCTGGAGCACAAGACTGATGGGGAGCAACTGAGGGAGCTGGGATTGTGCAGTCTGGAGAAGAGGAGGCTCAGGGAAGACTTTATTGATCTCTACAACTTCATAGAAGGAGTTTTTACTGAGGGGGAGGTGAGTCTATTCTCCCAGGTAACAGCAATAGGATGAGAGGCAATGGTTTGACATTGTGCTCCTGCCAGGGGAGGTTCAGGTTGAATACTGGAAAAAATTTATTCTCAGATGGGGTGGTGGGACATTGGAACAGGCTGTCCAGTGAGATGGTGGAGTCATCGTCACTGGAGGTGTTCTAGAAATGTGGAGATGTGCTATTAGGTACATAGGATAGTGAGCGTGATGGGGAGAGGTTGACAGTTGGACTAGATAATCTTGGTGGTCTCTTCCAACTTTAATGATTCTGTGACTCTGTCAATGTAGTATGTGTTTCCACCAGCTCAACTGATATATATACAGGAAGAAAGGAGGAAAGAGGTGTTCAAACTCTACTATTTAAATAAAATGATGTGTTTCTGAGGCACTTTTGCTAGTATAACCATATGCATTTGGATGCTAGATTCAAGTTTAATGCAAATTATAATTAATATTGAGGAGTATTATGATGACTCTGTAGCGCATAAACCTCTCTTTTGAGATTTTGGTCCAAACAGACAAACCTCTCAAGAGTAATTTGGATCACAAGATTCTTTTTGTAAGCAAAACCAGCAGGCTCTCTATGGTACTAATCTATTGAAAAGCAATGGTAATTTTGAACAACAGGAGAATGCAGCGATGAGCCAACAAGTGAGATGATTATTCAGTTATTATGTGTCTAAAAGAAAAGTGAGACTTTGTAGATTTTCTTTTCCAGCAATTGACAGAAGCCTTCAGTGTATAATTAAGAAAAGTCAAATAAAGTCTATTTTCAGGAAGACAAGATTAAGGATAGAATTTATGAAGTTATAATGTTGCCAAATGAGCAAATGCTTAGCTCTGGTTTTATAAGTAATACCCAAGAAAATAAATTTCTTTATCCAGTACAGTGAGTAAAGAAATGACAGAGAAATGACATTTTAAATTAATGATTCAACCTTGCAACATCACTTTGGGCTATCTGATGTTGAGTAACCTCCTTCTACTCATTTTAAACATATATCAAAACACAGATTTAATGATGAACTGTTTACATGTTGAAAGCTCCTTTTTGGCAGCTCCTCTGTTTTTGTCATTACCTGAATTAATTATGGTAGGTCAGAACATCTCTAGTAAACACGCTGATATATCATAGATTATAAACTCGTCTGCTGAACTCTTAACCATCATTGCAAAGTAGATTATTTTATTTAAGGACAGTGGTTTAAATATTTAGACATTTAATTTAATTATCCTCTCCCAGAAGTATAACAAGAAATCAGAGCCCTAGTGTGAATAGCACTATACTTGTTTAAGAAAAACTTACAGGAGCATTTTTTGCCTCAAACTCAATAATTTTAGTTATAATCACTAACTATGTTTTTGTTTTACAGAAACAGTATGATTTGGAAAAAGAATAAAATTGCTTTTAAAGTACAAAAATAATTATGAACCACTTGAAATGTAATGTCTGTATTTTATTTCTCATCAGAATTCATTAGTGTGTAACATCAATAATTTAGCCCATCATTTGCCAACACTGACTTGGCTCAGTAGTTCAATCATGTAACCCTGTAAACTCACTTTCCATTAAAATGAATGTTGCTGACAAAGGATAACTAAAGAGATACTTCATTTATTAGCTAAAGAGATACTTCATTTATCAACATTTTTAAATTAGGAGTTTGGGACCACAGACACTTAGCTGGATAAATGATTCAAAGGAATCTTTGCATTAGGCCTAAAGATGTTTGTAGAATCAAATACAATGTTATCCAGAATTATTACTGCCTTTCATTTGTGTAACATGTAATTCACAGTATACTATTCCAGAAACCAACAGAGCCACCTGCAGAGAATCAAATGACCTACCAGAATGTAATCCTGACTGTCATGTACAGAAATTATAAAATATGTAATAGTTATCCTATATTTTGATTGACTCAATCAAGCATTTCCTACAGAAAAATCCCTACAATAAACTTCATGAAACATGCACTATAATTTCCCAAAGTTGTATCTGATATATTTAAATATTTTACATTATTTTACCACGAACAGCATCTTCAAAACCACTCCTTATCTTCTCTATAGACATCATTTAAAAACATTCCAGTTTCAAATACAATGTAAACCGCAGAAACTGCAGCCTTTTTCCTAGACACCTTTTTTTTACCTGAATACTGGTTTTGTTTTCTAAACTTTTGTATTGTTTTTTGGTTGGTTCGTTGGTTTTTGCTAGCATATATACATACCTGAAGCATGTGCAGACTAAAATCTCTCAGATTATGTCTTTTGACATGATCTATCTGGGAAGATGGAGCATCCACATCTCTGGGCAATCTGTTCTGGTGAGGCACTGGAAAAGGTTGCCTAGAGATGTGGTGGATATCTTGTCCCTGGAGACTTTCAAGGCCAGGTTGGACCAGGCTCTGAGCAATCTAATGTAACTGCTGATGTCCCTGTTCATTGCAGGCAAGTTGGACTAGACAACCTTTAAAGGTGCTTTCAAACTCTGAGGATTCCGTGATTCTATGATTCTGAGACATATTGAGAAACTGTATTCTTTCTGAGAACAGATCAGTGAGCATCTGTTTCTTGACAAACAACACAGGAATATCATCTGACATCAGAGAGATGCTGCTGGTGGTACAGAAGGACCGAGTTAAGCATTAGCAAAAAAGGACCCATTAGCAGAAAGTGAACAAAGGTGTTGCAGTACACTTAGTTGCAAGCCATGACATTACTATCCGTTCCTCTTATTCTTTTCTTTGCAGTGGTGATGCCTAGAGGCAAGGACTGCTCCTTCTTTTAAACAGTGTTCCAAGCATGGAACAGTACCCTCCCTGTGCTGTAATACACTCCTGTGGTACTTCAGGCTAAGAAGTAAAGGATCATGTTTCTGTTTCTATTTCCAACCGTTCTCATAAGTATTTTTCAAAAAGGAGTGAGATATTTTCTCTGAGCCTGAGTGCTGTGATAGCATAGCAGAAGTCTGTGAGATGAAGACACTGTGTTACCTGGTTCAGGGGACAGGGTAGGTCTGTACAAGGAATTTAAAAGCAACAAAAAAAACCTTTTCTTTTTGTAGCGGGGGTGGGTGTGAAGGATTACGCCTTAAAGAACTGCTCAGTTCTCAAGAAAAATTTTGGAGAAAATAATAACAAAAGCAGTTTTCTTTTAAACCAGTTAGAGCTGTATTCCTCATCCCTGAGATATGCAGCACTGCTGTATGCACTGTGCTGCTGCAGGTGCATGCAGTCTGTATCAACAATTGACTCAGCATTGGTTTTGGCTCTCTCTCCTGGCTCTGGGGCAAAAAGTTGAGTAGAAGACTCAGAAAGAGCAGTTTATTTCTTATGTTTAAGTCTCCTCTAAAACTGTGATGGGTCACAGCTTTTTCACTGAGTTGCTTTAGTGTGCCAGCTTGTCACACTGCTATCGCGGAATTTTAGTGGAGCATTTAAATTATCTATAATAACCCCAGAAAATCCCACTTTTTATTTGGCACAGATTTTTAAAGCTACCAGTTTTAGTTTTAGTATAATTTCTAAAATAAGAAAATGAAAGAGTGCACCAAACAAGAAAAAAAATTTAATGCTATGCTTCAATTAACCTTTAGGGACTAGAAAACCATGCAAAATAGAATACACACTTGAATTTAGTCCCATTTAAATCAATGATGAAGCATACACTGCCATCCTTGGATATATAACTATTTTCCTCAGGATAATATATGTCCTCTCACTACGTTGCCTTGCCTTTAAAATTATATTTTTGTTTTAAAACTAAGTGTTTTGTTATAATTTTATCCTAGGAAGATAAGAAAGGCATTACAGTGAAAGACACAGTCTTTTGTTGTACTGGCAAAAAGACAAGCTTTTGAACACCATTCTTGGTAGCACCATTTCTTGTATCTTTGATAAATATGTAGGACAGTATTGAGCATTGCATGTTCTTAGTTTCAGTGGCATATTCACTGATAATCTAATTATCATTCCATTTAAAATGTTTATACATAATGGAAGCAAAGGCTTCCACCTATATTCTGATCATTTTTAAATCTTTATATCTTATTTAATTCAAGATAATAATAATTCTCCACATTCAGTACTGACTCCTTTGACCTATACAGATGATGAGTCTACCCACTGCTGGTGTTACATTATTATCTTTCTTTTCCATTTATTTCTCATTCTTTTTAATTCCTACTCCTTTCATCTTAACAGGCAGAATCTAAAAGATAGGGAAAATTTAGAGGAGATGATGAAGAATATGATATGACTAGATAGGTAGGATTAGCATTTGAGATAACAGAGCTAAAATGTGGTGATGTAGTCTTCTGAATTAACTTGCAGCTTCCCTTTGCATTCTCTTTTTCTAAGGATAGAAAGCCAGCGGCTGCCTTTCTTCTATTAATCATCAAAGATACTAGTTTTTTTCCTGTATAGAAGCCACCAGAATTTTTCATTGCTTTATTGTCACTCAGAAAGTATATAATTCTGGACCTCAATCTGTAGTAGTCAGACAGCATCAGCATCACCCTGACAGATGCGATGGTGCCCAGTAGCCATTCAGATTGAGAAGTTGGCCACTTCAGTTTCTCCAGTATGATTTCTGCTTTACTGTGATCAATACTCAGAAGTGTGGCCCGCTTAGGCTCCAATTTTATTTGGAATAATTTAAAACAATTAGATAGACTTGTGTCCTGAAGTAGCAGTTTGCTATTAGGGAATACTGAAGATTTTTTCCTTTTGAAAATAACCTAAAATAATCTTTTGCTGGAGCGAAGTAGTGATGGATGATTTTGTTGCCCAATTAACTTTCTGTGTGGGTGAGAGAAGTCCTGGGGTGTGTTTGGATTCCTTCTGAAGCAACACTTGCAGCTTTTTGTCCTTCCTGCATAATGGAGACAATTGGCTTGGACACAACTGTCCTGGGGACATGATAGAGAAAAGCTGAGCAAGCCATTCCTTGATTTTCCCCTTCTCTGCCATATTTCTTGACCTTGAGTAGAACAAAATGTCTTCCTAGGTGCTCAGTTTTATGGAAATGTTTTAACATCTCTTTTCAGTGACTATGGGTGTATTTGCAAAGTTGTTTGTGGATCTTGTAGCTGTTTGTAGATTAATGAAGAACCTTCCTTTCTTGAGCTCCCACGTGTGCTTCAGGGAAAACAGAAGATGAATTGTTATTAAAAAGGGGTCATTAGTAAAAGAATCAAGCTACCCAAGTTTAAAGTTTTGCTGTATTTCTGAAACAATGTCATACCTCCTTGCTGTTCTCTAATATGTTAGGTAGAACAGTTGACAAATGAAAAACTAGTAAGGGCTATTAAGAATTCAGGGCCTGAATTTGATAGTTTTCTGTGTTTTAAATCCATTAATTTCATTACAGTTACACCTAATTTACGACTATGTGAAAACCAAGCATTAAGTTTGACTTGTATTTTTAGTCTTTATTTCTAACAATTTGCAAGCTACTAGCACGATACTGTCTGCCTAATGGAGCAAATTGAAGATGAGTGACCGTATATTATGTCACTGTATATTTAAAATA